>NC_080171.1:21545033-21610033 GCF_950295315.1 Erinaceus europaeus
GCACTGAACTACCTTCAAGGCTTCCTCTTACAGAAACTCAATGGATATATTTTTTTGGGCCCCATTTTATCTACACAAACTTGTATTCCTGATTTCCTATCCTCATTGACCCAAGATCCCTGATCTTTGCTCCTTCAATATTTTCTTACAAATATTGACCAGATCACCTTTTCTCTTTCAAAACTCTGTATATTATATAAGATCTAGATGAAATATGATTATTCAACTTATCCTGACAGACAAATTAAATTTGATTATATTTTCTAATTAAGAGCCTACTGAGACTTAGGTAGATAAAGCCTTTATAATCACTAAGATACATCTAGAATTAAGCAACATAAATCTTGTTTTATAGTAAAAGAAATCTTGTAGATAATAGAACCAATATTTGATGCCACATCTGACTCCAACATTCAGTTTTATAACTGCAAGATTATAGTTATAGTGATGATTTGCAACAAATATCCTTGATACTGATACTAAATTCTGCATGTTACTGATCTGGGTCTAGGTATATAATAAATAATTGACTATTTTTTAAACTCATCATGCCATATATTTTTATATAAGAAAGAACCTTAAATACATTTCTGATACTTAAGTTTATACACAGAAGCCCTAAATATATTAACAACTTTAATTGATTCTATTTAACATTTTTTTTACACTAAAACTATTGGATATAAGAACTTTCCTGATCTAATTTAAGAACCATAATTTCTTAGGATTTCATTCAAGGGCTAAAATCTGCTATATATACTTTATAGTTTATAGATATACTTTATAGTTAACCAGAGATGTTTTTGGTACATTAAATCAGACAAGCTACTATCAACAAAACTTTTGCCTTAGTATGTTTACTATTTCTGGTTTTGCCATAAAGGTAATAAGATCAAAGTACAAAGGCAATCTGAGTAAGAATGTAATATCAAATGCTTCTTAAGTAAGTTAAGGAAAGTCCATACTTTCATATCCCTCCTACTCTGTATGCTCCCATATTAAATTCATTTAGATTCAAAGAAAATAGTTATCAGACCAGTTTTACTTATACACCTGTCACAGGCACTTACTTTAATGGACATTCACTTTCATCCCAGCCAATTATCTCTTAGGTCATGCTTTAGTATTAAATGTGGTTTTCAGGATTAGCCAATATAGTCTCAAAGAGCCAGTGAAGTGAAAAGAAAACAGTTCCCACCCACATCGGTGCTTTCCTTTGTAGCCTCCATTTGTTCTTGCCCCCACTCCAGCCTTTTCTGTATAAAGCTACTGAAAGGCAGGGCAGATCCTATTGTCAGCTCCATTCTTATACATTAAACCCTTAAAACCTCTTGGCTCATTATGTGAAGAGTCAATTCCAGAATATTAGGTTTAAGGGTGACTATGTAATTTACAAGTTTTGTACCTTTCACTAAGCACTGCTGTGAGAAGTGGCTAAGACTTTGAAATACGCAATTTCATCCAGCAAAACTGTGAGGACAACAATAATTATTAAGAAGCAAATGTTAATAGCTCATGCAAAATCAAAATGAAAACAAGAGTTCTAGATGTTAAGCAAACAGTTAACCTCATGAACTATTTATACAGTAAACAACTGAATGGGAATAACCAAGTATCCAGTCAAACTGAGTATTACCGTAGCCTGATTTGAAACACTGCTAGATAAGAATGAATATCCTTGATCTACATTTGCACAGATAACTCTGTTCCTTTATGAGGAATAGGAATAATTGTAAATAAGCACAATGCGAATAGATGATAAATATTCCTAAAGCTTTAGGGGTGATTATCAGTTCTACCTTTGTACAAATTAAGAATAAGATAAATCCCATCAACAATGCCAAGTAGGTCCTTGGAGTCCCTGCCAAAACTTCAGCTGGGACTCCTGGCAAAGAATTGTTTTGCTGATGCAACTCATCCTAGAAGCTTGTAGCAAAGTGATGTAATCAAGGCCCCGGAACTAAAGTATTAAGAATTATTTTCTTTTGCTCATTGCAGACCAAACAGCTCTGCAATCTCCCTCCTCAGGGACATTTGTAGCTCTGCAGAAAAAGAGTAAGCCTCTGCCAAAGGCTAAAATGTGTTCTTGCTTTATTCTTATTGGCAACTCTTGTCTTCTCCAGGCTTACCAGAGCCACTCAGGCAACTAAAAGGGCATTTCAGATAATGTAGATCTAAAGAACTCCTTAATTAAAATGATTATTTCTTATTTGATGTGATAAATTCACCACCATCACCACCCCTTTTCCTGGGAATGCCTCCCTCATAGTACAAAGACTTTTCAGGCCTCCGATGGGCTGTCACCAGGGTTAATAACTCTTCTCAGCTGAACTTCAGTCTTTTACTGTTTCACAGAGTTGCACAGTGATCAACACTACAGTTTCTTTGTACTTATTTATTTTAATGGACACCTGGGTTATTGATGGGGCTCAGTGCCTGCATGGAGAATCCACCATAACTGGTAGCTTTTTAAAAATAGATGCAGAGAGAAACGGAGATAAGAGGGAGAGAGAGAGAAGAAAACAAAAAGATATACTTCAGGCACTCTTTGCCCACTCATGGACCTTCCTCCCTGCAGAAGGGGACTAGGGACTTGAACCTAGGTCCTTGTACCAGTTTCTAGCCATAACCTTTTTTATCTGTCAAAATTCATACCCTCTATTGAATGCTAACATCATATGGGA
Organism: Erinaceus europaeus; assembly: GCF_950295315.1. Classification (NCBI taxonomy): domain Eukaryota; kingdom Metazoa; phylum Chordata; class Mammalia; order Eulipotyphla; family Erinaceidae; genus Erinaceus; species Erinaceus europaeus. The sequence goes on from NC_080171.1 coordinate 21,547,718, forward strand.
AATACAGCTTTTGCCATAACACCATAGTTTAAAGGTCCTCAGAATTTATTTTCTCACTTCTACTTCAACCAGCAACATCAGTCTTTCAACGAGATATTTTAAAAATGAATTTTTTCTGGCAAAATTTGTCTGAAATACATATTTCTAACCCCCTTCTCTAAACCTAGAAGAACCCAGGTTTACTGCTCTGTTTGAGTGTTTCTGTAAGATTAAAAAAAAAAAATGAGGCTGGTAATCCCCCCCCACACACACACACACTAGGGAGGAGACAAAGAAAAATGGAGACTGGTGGGATGTGCTGCATCTAGTTGAGTACACATGTTACCATGCACAAGGACCCTGACCCAAGGCCATGGGCCCCATCTATGGGGGTGAAGCTTCTCAAGTGGTTAAGTGGTGGTGCAGATGTTTCTGTGTCTCTCCCCATCTCTCTGACCCTCCCCTCTCAATTTCTTTCTATCCCATCAAATAAAATAGACAAAACGAGGGAAAATTAGTCCTTGTGAGCACTGAATTCGTTATAGAAACACCAAGCCCCAGTGATAACACTCATGGCAAATAAATAAATACTAGACCATCACTGGTTATCTCCTCAGTAACAGTATACTGGACATGCTTGTGGGCCTGTACAGGACCTTGCCCTCAATGTGGGACAATAGTAGGGAGACATGGAGTCTCTCTCTGAAGGGAGACTGGGTCAGCATACTCTCCCACTCAAGGAAGATGGATCCTGAAATGTGTGCAGCCTAGAATATTCCTAGCTATGACCACAGATTGTAAACTCAGACCTTCAGGGATGCAGAGGCTCTGTACTGAATATGGGCCCCAGATCAGATGGGGTTTACAGTTAATGGTATTTCTTTTTAATTGTTTTTATAATTTTTATTTTAAAAAAGAAAATACTGACAAAAACCATAGGATAAGAGGTGTACAACACTGTTGGGAACATGTGTGAGCCTGATAGAGCTTAGGGAGAACCACCCCCATCTTTGGATGGAGGTCTGAGAAGATAACCTCTTGGTAAGTCTCTCTCAACCGAGGTGAGCATAAGGGGGGAAACTCAGACTTGGTTCTTTCCTTCTTGACTCTCAGGCCCACAGATACCCCAGTACTTCCCTCCATTAACTGCAGGCCACATGGCCACAGATTCACTCATTCAAAGTCACCTTCTGATCACAGAAGAACACACCTTATCACACACTTCATCACATACCTCAGACCCCAGACAAGAGAAATGCCAAACTATATGGCCTTTTGATATTCATCTTCTCTCTGTCTCACCCTACGGGTTTAACCCCTATGCTTCTCTCAAATACCTTTGGATAATTAAGTTGCTTGTGTTATGGAAAATAACTGTCTTGTATCTCATCAATTCCTGTCATACCAACCCCCTACCTTAGGGGCATGCTGACTGTTAAGAAACCTGTAATTTCTGTCATATTTCAACAATAATTAACTTCATTGCTTTTCTATTTAACTCATGTCCACTTTGCCAATAAACGGACTCTAGGATTCTGGGACTCTAAGGACTCAGATTCTAGATTCATGCTAAGAGTCCCCTGGTGTCTTTTACTTCGTGTCACCCCTGTCGTGAGCGAGAAAGAACCAGCCCATTACCTTTCCCCTGGAGGACACCCTGCCGGAGAAGGAGAGAGACACCCCGAAACAACACACAATTCCTCCCACCAGAACTCTGTATTCCATCCCCTCCCCTGATAGCTTTCCTATTTTTTATCTCTCTGGGAGCATGGGCCAAGAGACATTATGGGGTGCAGAAGGTGGAAGGTCTGGCTTCTATAATTTCTTCCTGGCTAAACATGGGCGTTGACAGGTCTACCCATACTCTCAGCCTGTCTCTTTCTTTCCCTAGTGGGAGAAAGCCTTTGACAAAATCCAAAACCTATTCATGCTCAGTTAATGGTATTTGTATGTTTTTCATATTTGGAAGATACTCTCTTCCCTGATCCAGCTTTCTAGTCTTATTTCCAACTCTGATACCATTTCCCCTGTGTTGTATACTTTACATTGGGTAGTTCTTCCCCGCCAAGAGAATTGCATCAGTCCTGTTAATTTCGCGGGCCTGCTTGGCCCCGCCCCAAGGAACCCCGAGAGAGGGTTCCTGAGTCCGAGAGTTCCTGAGTTCCTGAGTTCGAGAGTTTCAGAGTTACAGAGTAAGAGAGAGTTCCACAGTGGAAGATTTTGAGAGGGTTCCCCAGTACGAGAGTTCCAGAGTTCCAGAGTTGGAGAGTTCCCGAGTTACAGAGTAAGAGGGAGTGCTTGTGCCGCCGCAAAGAGACAGCAGAGTTCTGTTTGGTGATTAGTTTGTCTTAGTTTATGAATCGTTGTTCCTGAATAAAGAAATACAGCTTCCCTGCCCAGCCGTTGTCTCCGCGTCTCTGTTACCCGCCGTGAAGCTAGACCCGCCCGGCCAGAGCCTCCGAATTTTAACAACAAATGGCGCCCACGTGGACCTGACCTGCGCATCTCTCAGATAAGTAAAGACAATTTGGCTACCTATGCACTATGGCCTTCTCTTCTGCTTGTGAAGAGATCTCCAAAGGCCTCTGCTCTTTCTTCACGAGACTGTTTTGCTGTTTCTGGAACATTTATCTCTGCAGCACTCTGTGGTTTCCACTCGCTCGGGCGAACTCAGAACAGCCAGCGGGAAGAGCCAGCGGGCGGGAGGCTAGGCACGGAGCTGCTGTTTCCACCTGGTTAAACAGCCAGCCAGCTGGCTGCGCCCAGACAACCCCACGCACCGCGCCCGCAGCCCCGAGGCCCCACAGCCCCGCAGCCCGCAGGAGGCCGATGCCAGCACACAAGAGCCCCTGGAGCCCGAAGCCAACACGCAAGAGCCCGAGGCCAACACGCAAGAGCCCGAGGACAGCCCACAGGAGCTGGCTCTCCACCGCGTGGCGCAGGGCACTGGACGCGTGATCCCTCCACGCTGCTCGGCCACTGCAAACAGGGCAGCAGACATGGCAGGGCTATGGGGCAGGGCCGCGGCGGCCTATCATGGCCGCCACCCCTGGGCACCTATGCCCACGCCTTCTGCAAAACTGGCCTGCCTGCCCTCTTTCTATGAATTCTAGAACCATCCCGGGCCTCCCAGACCCCCGGGCTCCCTGCCGAAACTGGGCACATGAGATCTCCAGCCGCCGGTCCGGTCTGAAGGCAGACAAGCTGGAGTACGCAGAGATTCGTGCAGAGATAGTAACCTGCAATTCCTAGAAGTGAAGCTGCGCGGGAAGCCACCTCTGGATGGTGAACCCACCCCCCAACAACTAAGACAGTATAGATTTTAAATTTGTGTTTAAAATGACATGTCTTTGTAACAAAGGTTTCTCTCCTTGTGTATTAATGACCGTGTTTATGTGTATGTTTAAAGTTTGGTAAACAGTAACTTTAAGGCTAAATTCTTACTAGACAAAGTTAAATGAAAAAGGTTTTCAACGTAATTCTCATAAAGATAAAATTAACTTACATTTAAAGTCTGAGGTAAAAATTAGTTAACAATCAATATATTTTAACTAAGTTAGGCTAAACAAAAGGTTAAATAGACTTGTTGATATGTAAAACTCTCCACTACCTTCTCTATTAGAAATGGTAGACCGCACAATGGCTATGCTAATTATTCTCATGCCTGAGGTTTCCTCTCCGCCCACACCTAGGGTGTGTCTCCATCTTGAATGGGTGTAACAAAAGGTTAAAAGACGTTGTTGATATGTAAAAGTCTCAAATTCCTTCTCTATTAGAAATGTTGGATTGTGCAGTAGATATGCTAATAACAAGTTTTGTTTCATAGTAAGTAAGTTGTAGCCAGCTGCCTTTGGGACTCTAGGCCGTTCCCCGCCCCCATGCAAATGCCCGTCGAGGCAAGTAGCCCCCCAGAGGCAAGAAATGTTTTTTTTTTAAGCTGATAAAGTTTAGTTTGTGCCAGTTTCTTTTTTTAAAAAAATGCCTGTACGATATAGGTTTCTGTTCACCCCACACCCTTGATACTATAGTCATTTAGTTAAAAAGAAAAGGGGGAATTGTTGTATACTTTACATTGCGTAGTTCTTCCCCGCCAAGAGAATTGCATAAGTCCTGTTAATTTCGCGGGCCTGCTTGGCCCCGCCCCAAGGAACCCCGAGAGAGGGTTCCTGAGTCCGAGAGTTCCTGAGTTCCTGAGTTCGAGAGTTTCAGAGTTACAGAGTAAGGGAGAGTTCCACAGTGGAAGAGTTTGAGAGGGTTCCCCAGTACGAGAGTTCCAGAGTTCCAGAGTTGGAGAGTTCCCGAGTTACAGAGTAAGAGGGAGTGCTTGTGCCTCCGCAAAGAGACAGCAGAGTTCTGTCTGGTGATTAGTTTGTCTTAGTTTATGAATCGTTGTTCCTGAATAAAGAAATACAGCTTCCCTGCCCAGCTGTTGTCTCCGCGTCTCTGTTACCCGCCGTGAAGCTAGCTGGCCTGGCAAGAGCCGTCTGAATTTTAACAACACCCCTGTTGCATGTTAGCTTTTGGGCTCAAGCAAAAATTAGTAAAGTCATGGGACCCTTGGAATATACCTAAATTAGACTTCTTAGCTTTTTCCAAAATGGAGACCCCAAATCTCATCTGCTATAGTCTTACATTTACAGTCTCATTATTAAACAATTTGTTCTGCTTTATATCTTAATGATTTTCAGCCACTAAGTTGAAGTTGCTATCATGTCACCAATGTGACTTTGATCTCTGCCAACGCCCATGTCCAGTGGAGAAGCAATTATAGAAGCCAGACCTTCCATCTTCTGTACCCCATAATGATCCAGGGTCTATGTTCCCAGAGGGATAAAGAATAGGAAATCTTCCAATGGAGGAGATGGAATGTGTAACTCTGGTGGTGGAAACTGTGTGGAATTGTAGCCCTTGTATTCAACAGACTTGTCGATCATAATTAAATTTTTAAAAAACTCCCAAAGGACTCCAGAAACCCTCTTTTCAAGATACCTTTGGCTTGGGGGTTTGGAGGTTAGAAGGGTAAGGGACAAAAAAAAATTCTATCCCCTGGCTCCCCATCTGTAGGGGTTCATTTCACAGGTGGTGAAGCAGGTCCAGCAGGTGTCTATCTTTCTCTCCCCCTTTCTTTCTTCCCCTCCTCTCTCATTTCTCTCTGTCCTAACAACGACGATATCAATAACAACAATAATAACTACAACAACAATAAAAAACAACAAGGGAAACAAAAGGGAAAATAAATAATTAAATTAAAAGATTACATATAAAAAAACTGACGTCAAACTGATGTAAAACAGTTTAAACACTCACCTTATCTCCTTCTTCCACATCACAGAGTTTCTCCTCAGTGGCAGGATTAAAGACGGGAAATTTCTTGCCACTCACTGAGTTGTGCCACTCATTGTTAATGAATATCTAGAAGAAATACAGATAGAAGTACAGTAAAGTACACAACATACTTTGGGGTCTTCTATAAATTTTAATGTAAATATCATGCAAAGTCTAGCTGAGGCAATGTTATCACTTCAGCTTCCCATATACTCACCCTCCACAAGAGATTTGGGGTATTAAAGCCTTTTTTTAAAAAAAAAAATAATATTTGGGTAAATTTTTAAAATTTCTAGTACTAGTGACTACCAGTAGCCTATAGATGATGTTAGAGTTACGAATAGAGTTACCAGTAGCTTATCATATGATGTTAGAGTTACGATTTCACACTTGTGTCTGTGCATATGTAAGCAACACATTGCCTACAGAGTCCTGTGCTTTTCCCCTACTTCTGACTATCACTAATTATAGTTCTAACAAAGTTGAAGAGACACTTTGGTTAGTTTTTTTCTTCTCATTTTTGCTAGTTTTGCTTTACTTACTACATTTTACTCACAAGTAAAACCATCTGGGAGCTGTTTTTCAGCTATCTCACTTAAGCATAGTTACGATCAATTACATCTAATTTTTTTTTTTAACTGGGGTGGGAGGTGAGTATTGGTTTACAATAATTACAGTTATTGACACATGGGTAGAATTTCTTATCACACATTGCTAGGTGTCTGCCAAACTAATCCACAGCCTGGATCCCCCTTTACCATATGCATCAGGACTTAAAAGATAACCCACACACACACACACACACACACACACACACACCATCTCTTTTTTTGGAAAATGCACCAAAACTGGTCCAAGTTATATGTTGTATTATCACTTTCTGTTCTTTGTTATGAAAATTATTATTATATTTGTTTTTAATTTGTAGATAAACTTTTTATTAATTGTAAGATATTAGCTGCTTAATTTATTAGCTTTCACAGGTTGATTCTATTTTATTTTTTCCTCTTCTCTCTCTGGTTCTTGATGGAATTAGAGTGCAAAGCCCCCTAGTCATCTTCTCCCAACATTTACTCATAAGGAAGCATGGACCAACATTCTTTTAGGGTTGCAGAAAGTGGCTGTTCTGGCTTCAGCAATTGCCTCTTCCTTGAACATAGGCATTGGCATATCAATCCACACCCCTGGCCTGTTTCTGTCTTTCCCTGGAGGGGTAGGGCTCTGGAGAGGTGAGGTTCTCAGACACATTGGTGAGGTCATCAAACCAAGGAAGTAATGATATCGTAGTAGCATCTGTAACTCAGCGGCTGAAATGCAGTAAGATTTAAAGCTAGGAAAAATGTTTAATGATCAGGAACTGTAAACTAGGAATAGAGTATATAAGAATAGGGATTTTATAGTAAACAGAAGCTAGGAACTCTATTTAGATATATTCTTAGAAGCCCATGACTTTAGTAATTTTTCTGGATCTGGATAGATAACCTGCAAGTGGACTAAAAATATTGTCTGGGAAGATGGTGTCAGAATTGAAAATAGGACTAGAAAACTAGGTCAGAGCAGAGTAGCTCCCAGACTTGAAGAAAACACTTAAATACAATAAACTATTGACTATGTCGATCTGATGTGTAGCCCATATCTATCCATATTGAGTGCATGAGTCTGTAGGCTCTGAGTCCCTGTCAGTCTGTGTTCACATTCCATGGTCACACCTTGGAACATTCTAGGCTGCACTCATTTCAGGACCAGTTATCCTCAAGTGGCAGAGTAGGATGACTCAGCCTCCCTTCAGAAAGTAGGGCAGTCATTACTATTAGTAGTTCATAGTGAGGGTATAGTCCTGAATAAGTCTGCAAGAGGGCTCATGATGATGTTCCTGACAGAAGTGACCTGTGATGGTAGAGAAACGGTTCTATTACAAGTCTACAACCACTGAATCTATGGGGGAATCCAGGGATTCTTTGACTAAGTCTTCAGGTGATGGACTGGGTTGGCAGTGACCAAGAAAGCCATCGTTCCACTTTGTGTTCTTGCTTCTTAAATTCTGCCCATGTTACACACATACACATGTACACACACACACACACACACACACACACACACACACACACACACACACACACACACACTCACACCATTTTCAGATTTTCCCAAGTATGAGGTCATTAAAAATGTATAAAATGTGGATTGGAGAAAACAATCTAGGAAAAGAGACGTTTATCTGAAACCTTTGTAGATTTGATACAAGAGCAGAGGTTTTTATGGGCTTGATATCTGCTTTATACTTTCGCTTCAGAACATGATGCTTTTGAGCTAATAGTGATTTGGCATTATAACTGACTAATGTCTGATTCTGTACTTTTTATCTTAAGGTCACTTTGGGGAGTATTTTAAAAGATGTTTCCTGTGGAAAAAATTTGGCACTTGGCATTTTCGTTAAACTTTTTAAGACATGAGGTTATCAATCTTTCTTTTTAAAGGGATAATCAAATTGGTTTGTCCTCAGATGAAATCAGTTACTGTATTTATTAGTAACATTTATTAGGAAGACACAGGTGTCTATAAAAGAGAGGTCTAGGAAATATAGAATTATATTCTGAGCACACAATGAATGAAAAGAAATATAAGAAGTGCTGATATGGCATTTAAAAAATCTGTTTCATCTTTTGTTGTCTTATTAGCATTTTTGTGTGGAACTAGAGATTTTCAATATTTCATTCACTTCCATATTTTCTAAATGTCATTTTCTTTATAAACATGTTCCACTAAGAAGTCCATTACCTAATTACATATGAGGACAAGCCAATAATTTCATCATCCCTTAAAAAAATGATTGAGGAACTGGGCAGTAGCATACCCCATTGAGTACACACATTACCATGCTCAAGGACCTGAGTTCAAGTCCCTGTTCCTTACCTGCAGGGGGGAAATTTCATGAGTGGTGACAAAGTGTTGCAGGTATCTCTCTATCTCATTCCTCTCTATCCCCTCCTATCTTCTCAACTTCTCTCTGTTCTATTAAATAAAATAAATAGAACATAGCCAAAGACTGTTTTCCTCTGGCTTTGTGGTTCACCCTCAGTGTTCAACACAATTTCAACTCTTGAGTTATTTCAACCTCAGAAAGAATCATTAAATAAAAATCTTAAAATTGAATCAAATATACTAGAACACAGCAGCTATATATCAGTAAGATGCTTCATAATTCTTGTCTAGAGACACTCTGGTCTTTTAGATTTGCTAAAAATCAAAATAAAAGAAGAGCCTGTTCACATTACCACAATTATTCAAATGACTGAACAACATCAGCTTAAGTATTTGCACACTTCAAAGTAATTTAAATGCTAACCTTGAACTAACTATGCAAAAGATGATATAAGTGTAGAGGCTTAGACTGATAAAGGGTGCAGTGGAGTTTTGATAAGGAGACTCCATACATAAAGACATGTAGATGAAGGTATGAAAAAGACATAGGCATCAAGACAATCCTGATGGGGTTGTGTACAGTAGTTATCTGACCATAGATGAAGGGCGCAACAATTCTACTACATGTCAAGAAGAAAAATAGAGCATATTAGTTCAACTTGAAAAAAACATTCAGATTAAAATACTGACTTTCCCAGTGTCTCTTAAAGTGAGTCAACATTCTACCTATCGGAAACACATTTAACCGACTCATATATTTACTCTGAAAGTATATTTTTATGCATTTCTATTGCCATTACCTTCTTGCAATTTTCTTTCTACAGAATGGCTGGGAAACACCTTGATCAATGTATCATGAGTTCATGTCTGGCTTTATGCTGCTTTGGCTCAAAGTCCTTTCTTTTTTAAAAAAAAATATTTATTTATTTTGCCACAAGAGTTGGAGCTCTGTGTGGGTGCTACAAATCCACCACACTCAGTGGTCATTTTTTTTTTCTCCTTTCTATTTTATTGAATAGGAAAGAGAGGAATTGAGAGGGGAGGTGGGGGGTAGAATGGGAGAGAGAAAGAAAGACACCTATACATCTGCTTTATTGCTCATGATGCTCCCCCCCCAACCCGGCAGGTGGGGAACAGGAGCTCAAACCCAGGTCCTTGCACAAGGTAATGCTTATGCTTAACTGGGTGCCGACACCTGGTCCCCTGCCTTTTTTTGTTTTTCCTAGATAATAGAAGGAGAGGGAAAGAGAGGCATAAAGGGAGAGTGGTAAAGGGGGAGAGAAAGAGACAGAAGGGGTAGAGTGGAGAGAATGGGGGGAAGAGATAAAGGGGTATATATATATATATATATATATATATATATATATATATATAGAGAGAGAGAGAGAGAGAGAGAGAGAGAGAGAGAACGACCATAGCTTGAAAGTAGGCTACACATATGGAAATGTAGTACACTATTGCAGTGAGCTATTTTGGCTGCAAGTCAAATAGGAAAGTTTGCTCATACACATTAACTCCCTCTCTCCCTCCATATACACACATATACAAGCTCATATGCACGAGCTTGCCAACAGAAGTTTTTTATTTCATTAGCAACATACTATCCATCGTCATCCTACTGTATATACCTCTTTGGATTATATCATCAGACAAGATTTCTCCCTTCCTCACACCTCTGACTCTTTTAACACTTATTTCTCACTTGTTATCAATCATCTTCCTAAACCAACCCATTTAAAGCGTCTCTGTCTCTTCCTCAGACTACTTGGGAGACATCCTCATGTGTTTCAGCCCATGTATTTTCTTCCAGACTTTTATCCCAATAGTTTCTGACTTTACCCTCTGTTTTAGCCTTATTATTCTGTCTCAAATCGTAGACACTTTTTTTTTGCTCCACCCCTTTATTTATTATGTCTTTCACATAGGAGTCTCATTCTTTTCTGTTACTTAATCTTCAGACTCTCTCTCTCTCTTAAAATACCATTTTTGAGGAAGATTTCACTTGCTGTTCCAGTTAGAGTTAACTTTTTAAATTTTTTCTCTTACATAATGTTCTATTATCTTAATCTTAGATTATGTAATGTTCATGTTCTCTTTTGAATTAAGGTGAAATACATACATATCAGCTCACCAAACAGAAATGTGACAGTATTATGATATTTGCCCTATATTCTTTCATCACTTGCAGTAAATTGACTGACAAAAGACAAGTTATCTTTCTTTGTCCTAAAAGTATGTTCAGACTTTGTATCTCTAAACTAAAAAGGCACATTTCTCCCTGCCAGAGATAGAGCCAGAATTCACTCTTCCACAACACCACTTCACAACAAAATTTAGTAAAAACAAGATAAAAGGGGCCAGATCTACCAGGCAGTGCATCTGGTAGATCACTCAGTTCCCACCTGCAGAGAGCAAGCTTCTCTGAAGGTTTTTCTCTCTCTTCCCCTCTCTCTCTTCCACTCTTCTCTCTCCCTTTCCTCTCCACTTGTCTCTGTCACTATTCAAAACAAATAAAAAAAAAATCTTCCCAGTTTGACTATTTTCTCACTCTGATAGCAAATAACTTGCACGTTCTTCACTGCACGTAAGTTGTGTAAAAGGACCACTTGAATACTTTTAGATGGTGTGGAGAAAGCTGGCCCAGAAAATGTATTGTTATCCCTCTAAATTATTATGCTGATACTATAAATGGATGTTTACACTATGTTAGTAATCACTAAAGATGATTTAAGTCTTCTTTCCTACTGAATTATCATTACTTTTTTAAATATTTTAATATATGTATATTACAAGAGCACTACTCAGCTCTGGCTCATGGTGGTGCTGGTGTTTGAACCAGGAATCATAGAGCCTCTGATGTCGTTTTGCAGAACCATTATGCTGTCTTCCCTCCTATGGGATTATTCTACCTGTTAAGAGTTCATTCTGACAGCAGCAGTACATTTTAAACCCTGTGGCTACATATTTTTATTATAAAATTGGACTATATGCCAAAAATATGTTTTTAAGAGTTTTTTTTTTAAGTGATTAATGATGAAATTCCCATATCTCACCTGTTTCTGCCTACCCCCAGGTTTGTGACAATCTGTGATTTCAAGTACTTAATAATATGTTATCAATAAACATGGGGTTAGCTTATCCCCTTTCTCTGACTTTTTTCTGGTAACAATAATCATTATAATATGGGTATACCATTTCCTTTAATTATCAGGCTCTTGAATACAAACTACACATAAAACCCTTCATAATAAAGTGAGGACTGCTTTGTGAGTGAACATTAATCTAATGTGATAAAATAGGTTTATCTGTCAGCCTGCGGGAAATGAAAAAATCAATTCTAAATGATTGTACATCATCACCAACTGCTTTGGAGTTGCTCAGTTGTAATTCTTTATACAGGAGAAAATGTTGAATCTAACTTTTGTCTGACATTAAGCTAATATCGCCAGAGTCAAAAATAGTCCATTTTATTTTACTAGACAAAGCTTGTTAAATAGAATAAACACCTGAAAATTACTCTGGGAAAATATAAAATAAGTTATTCATGGTCCTTGCTCTCAGAGGCTTATAATCTAAGAAAAACATGTGTTTATAACATGACTAGTCAGAAAACAATTGAAGGTTGTACAGTAAAACAACCAAACTAGTGCTTTACTCATTAAATGGCAGAAGTCAAGGAGAGGAGGGAGGCACGTGGGCTGGTAAACTGCATCCTTTAAGGATAGAATTGGATCTGTGGGAAAAAAAAATGAATATAACAAACAGAGGGAGGGAGCATTCTTTGAATATCTGTAATAGCCCAGAACAGAGAGTCCTAATGGGAAAAAGTCACAGATAAGCTCTGACAATGAAAGTCAATTGGTAGGAAATCTTGAATACCAGAGAAGAATTTTTAGACTCTATTCTGGACTTAATAAGAGAGTGATAAGTTAATGTGGATGTTTTCAAGAAAACTGATTTTGATGTACCCAAGTGGATTTGAAACAGAGCATCCAGATAGATTCCAGAGAACTAGTTTAGAGATTATCAGGATCCAGAAGGCTTTAGAGAGTTATAGAAATTCAGCCAGCAAATTATAAACAATATTCATTCTTCTCCAAAGTGTAATCTTCCAAGACACAGTTTAAGACAGATGACCCAAGTTAGCATAAAGCTTAGACTATGTTCAGTCTTCTTTTCTTTTGAGTTATGGAGAATTTATTGCTTGAAACCACCTTAGTGGTCATTTTTTTCCTGTTTCAATTTTTTTTTTTTTTTTTTTTGCTTTCACACCCAGTATTTGCCTCCTAGCTAACTGTATGACCAACTATTTCTCAATAATCTTCTTTCCTGTAGTTATATAAAGAGGTTATATGAAGAAATCTCAGCTAATAAAAGTTTATTATAATTATGAAATATATCATAGGCTCATCAAAACACCCTGTCATGGTGATTACCTCATTTATCATGTGCTGTTTGTCTAGCAAATTTAGAGCAAATGAAATCATGTCATAATGGAAAAATCTTTGGCTTCTACTTAATCATCACAATTAACTATACTTTAATTATGAAGTTTAGATTCAGTACAATAGAATAATGTATGTATACAGTAGATCTCAAACTAAAGTTTAAATAGTAATGGGAAATTACAAATGTCTATATGTTTTCCTGTATTTTAAATGTTTCTTACAGGGAAATAATCAGTGGAGATATCCTGGCATTTTAAAAATGAACTTTGTTGTTACTATTGCTATTGTTGTCACCTACCAGCTTTACTGTTGCAGACTAACTTTTTCAGACAGAAACAGAGTGAAGGGAAGACATCACAATATGCCAGTTTCCTTCAGTGTGATGGGGGCCAGGATCAATTTAAACTAGATTTGTATTCTACATTTTGTATATGTCATCAGATTGTCAGAAATACATCATATGACTATTGTTTTTTAAAGTGTCTGTTTAATAAATACAGTTTAGTTTCCAAGAATAAGTTTCATGTTTTTAAAGACTTCCCATATTCAAAGCTATTACATTTTAGTGTGTTTTGGCGTGACACCATAATACTCAATATATAAACACCGTCTCCAAAATAGGTCTAATCTTTGGTCAAGCTAAACTGGACTAGCAGGGAAATAAAATCTATTGGATCTATCTGCTAACATGAGATTTTTACCAAAGAAGAAAATAACTTACATCTTCCAACAGACATTCAGAGAGTTCTAGTGCATATTACCCCTCCAATCAAGCCTCAATGTCTACAACCTATGAGAAGACAATTCTTTCGGGCGGTAGAGTTTAAAAGACCATATTTTCAAACCAAAAAGTTTCTTTTATGATACACACTGAAGGTGAAGGTTCTCATTTAATGTCACCTGTGTGAATATCCAAACCTGATAATTGATGTGTCCACCCTTGAGTGCTAAGTACTATCAATGTACTAACGGTGGTGTGTGTGTTTGTGGGGGGTCAGTGGGAATAACTTTTCTCATAACTAGGGACATGAAAAATCATCAAAGACTGTGGTAAGCATGTGAGGCAGGAAGGAGTAGATGAGGCATAAAAATCAGAATCTCTCTGAGAGTCAGGGGGAGCTGTTGAATATTTAATATAATCTTATCTAGATGTCTGCTAACTGCTTTCACCATAAGCTCTGAGACAGCAAAGCAAAATGTTGAGAGATAGATGTAAAAAATAAATCTGAAAAAAGGAAACTAAAGGGAAATAAGAGATGGGAGGAAAATATTTCACTGTGAACAAAGAAATTAATATAAAAGGACTCTGACTAAAACAAATGCAGGATAAGTAAACTTGTCCTTCTATTTCTGTTTTATAGTATAGACTGACTTTAGTAACCTAAGCATAGGTTTTTTATTTTCTGTCTGTTTGAAAAATTCCTTCAGTCTTATCTACTGTGTCAGGAGGAAAAAATGTTCTAGAATTTCTTCCTGGAGTCATACTTCTACTATGTCCCACAGATGATAAAAACTATTTGTTACAAAGTCTTGCAGGCTAGGTGATGACATACCTGATCGAATACACACATTTACCATGCATATGGTCCCAGTTAAAGGTCCTGCTCTCCATCTGCAGGGGAGGATTATGAAGCAGTGTCTTTCTTTCTTCCTTTCTATCTCCCCTTCCTCTCACAATTTTTCTCTGTCTTGTCAAATAGATAAATATGAAAATCAGAAAAACCAAGCAAACAAAAACCAAATGATTTATATCATGTATAGCTTATACAGAAGAGACGGGTTATGGAAGTATAAGAAAGTTCTCTAATTTTAAATATTTAATATTTGACAAAATTGTAAATACTTCAATTTCTTGCATAAATGTCTTCTCCCTTCTAAAGAAAGTGCTCAGTGTGAAGTATAATTCAGTTGCTGGTTATTTGTAGTCCATTGCTGATAAGAGTACTAAGCAAGCAGATGCAGTAGATAAAAGTACCAAGGGTTGAAATAATGTTTGGAAAGTTTTAAGAGCTTTAATATATTTCTATAGATTCCTAGTAAACAATTTTCTATTAATGTATCCAAAATTATAAGAAAGACATCAGATAGAGATATTATAATATCAGAAAAACAAATACATTTTACTTCATTTATTTTAATTTTAGTTTTTCTTCTTTATTTTACTATTTTAATAGGTCTTTAATGGTTTATACTAGAGTAATTGACACATGATTATAATTTTTCCCTCCCCATGATAGGTGTCTACAAAATTCTCTTACTCCCAAATTAGGTCCACTTCTACCATTACAGAAAAACAAGTGTTAGCAATAACTTATACCAATTTCAACAAAACCTCTGTATGAACTTTTGATATAAACACACACACACACACACTCTTTCAAAATGTACAAGTCTTATGAAATCCAGGTTATAAAAGTAAATTATTTTTTGGTTTATAACTAGTGGATTTAATTAAGTGTTTAATTATGAAGAACCCTTGATCATGTTCTTTAAAATTTGATTCTCTTAATTTTGCTACTTACGTCTGGCAGCTGTTTAATAAATTTTGCCATTATTAGAACACCATCAAATTGCTACTTGAAGACAAGGGTCTCTCTACTTTAACAATGCCTCTATTCCCATAAAGTCCCTTTTATGTTGAGCAGTAGCATATCATCCTACACATTACTTATGCCATCTCAAAGGAATTAACTTTAATCTCTGCCGGTTTATCAAATGAGTTACTTCACATAATCTTATTTTTTTCTCATTCAGGCTTTATTCTGGTTAATACTTAAAAACATGATTATTTGGTGAAATCCAATTTAAGGAAGTCATGTAAATACGTGTCCTGAAAAGGAAAATCTTAGTAAATTTGGAGTTATACTCTCACTTAGAACATGAACTATTTATTCTTGACTTTTTCTTATTAAGTTTCTCAATGTTAAGGGATAATTTATCAATAATACCATCCTCAAAAATTAGGTAAAATGTTGTATTGGTTCATTCTGGACTGGTTTGTGAGATGGTCTGATCCATACATAATAACTTAGACACTTGGTGTTAGAGAAGACAAAAGTTTCTGGTCTGACTGGGTTTGAGTTTCTGGGAGAAATGGGAAGACATGATCCTAAGAATCCAGAAGGTGGGCACTGAAGGCAAACTTATAAGGATGAGTCTAAACTTGACACCAAAATTTCTGCAAAATTTGAAAATCTGTTAGAAATATACTGCAGAATTTCATAGCTCCTGCAGAAATCAGAACCCTCATTTCAAGAAGTTCCCCAATTATTCATTTGCATACTCAAATTTTAGAAATATGCTAGTATAATTTCTTTCTGATGGTCTTACTGCAAGGTATTCCACTGCATAAATAACCCCTCTTCTCCTATTCAAGTTGCCATTCTTTCAGTCAGAATAAGAGATGAGTGATATAAAAGGAATAATGTGAAAATACTTACTAGAAATAATGTAGTGAAGTCTGAGTTTTTAGTGTTTAGTGAAAATGTAATCTTGTAGAAAAGTGTCAGGTCTGAAATGAGAAGCTGATTTATGCTACTTTTTCCTCTTAAGAGATGTGTGGATTTAAGATTTATGAGCTTGGGTTCCTCAGCTTTAAAATGAGAAGCACTAGAAGCATCTTCTCAGATACCAACACAAATGAAAGTTGTTTTGAAATGTGACAAGCCAGTATTCTGCGTATGTTGAGGACTGAGAAGTAATACAGTTCTGGGAGCCACTTGGGGAAAGAAAAGGTAAAATACAGTCTGGCCCAAACAGCTTTTCAATGCAGGGACATTTACCACATTACCTCAGTTAATCTCAGAGTTCCTTTTCAAGGCAGTTTTGATTATTCCCAATTTGTGGACCAGGGAACAGAAACTCAAAGAGATTAGAAGCCTGACCCAGGTCATAACATTAATAAGTAGAAGAGATGGAAATTGAAGCCAGGGTTATCTTATTAAGTTGCTGCACCTTGCAGCCACATGCTGTTTGCTCAACTGCTGTAAAGCCAAAAGCAAACAAAATATCTCTTTACTCAGAAGGAAGCTAAAAAGACTTCCCAGTGAGAGCAGTCCCACATCATCAGCTCTGTTGTGAACTGAAGTCCTGTCTAGTTCAGTTTAAGCACCCTTTAGTGCCATCCTTCAAGTAAGACCTACCAGGCAGTCTGATCACAACCCACATCTCTAGTCTCATCTCT
Organism: Erinaceus europaeus; assembly: GCF_950295315.1. NCBI lineage: Eukaryota > Metazoa > Chordata > Mammalia > Eulipotyphla > Erinaceidae > Erinaceus > Erinaceus europaeus. Next base: position 21,564,575 of record NC_080171.1, read on the forward strand.
TTTATTACTCCCTTCCTTGCTCTGCTCCAGTCAGGGGAGGTAGTACTTGATAGCACCTTGAAAACAACACTCTTATACACAGTGTCTTTGCACTGCTGTTATTGCTTCTGAAGCTTAGCTCTTTTCCCACATGTCTCCAGGATACTGCCTGCCATTTACCCTCACCTCAGTGGTTCATTCATTAAAGGAACCTACCCAAATAATCTCATCTAAAATATGTTCTCACCCCACAGTATCTCAGTTCTCAGATATTGCTCTTTTGCTTTTGAGCCTTTATCATACTTTGTGATCAGAATATTCACTTTTTTGTTTGCTCTGTCCACACTACCACTTCTGCCCTCACAGAATATATGTTCCTTGAGGCAAGAATTATAATAGCTTTCATCTATTATCAGACCAAATATGGAACAGTTTTTTATGGAGTGAATAAAAGGAAAAGGTTCAAATGAAAGAAGAGAGAAGAAGAAAGTATCTGGAACAGCATGTAGCTTGGATTTGCTTAGTACAATTACTAAAAAAAAAAAAAAAAGTGAAAAACACTTCAAATTACACCTTACACCTAGTAGTTAGAGTTATAACATTTCTATATCAAAAATATATCTTTTTACACAGATTAATTAGATAAATTAAATAGAAATACCATATATCCATAAAAGCAATTAACTCTAACTAAAATTCATTCCCTAAGAGGTGAAGAAATGTTCACATAGAAATTGCACACCTATGTCAACGTCCTCAGTACTATAGCCCCTCCAAGTACAACTCCACCTTTTCATTCAAAGCAGAATGTCTATTTGTTTTCACCCTTATTAATTGTTCTCTTCTTTTTTCTGCATCAGTGGTAAGTTTCCTGCTGTTGGCCTGGGAACAGCTGGTCTTCAGTAGACAGGAATTGCCAGAGTCAAGCGAGAGGGAAAGAGTAACATTAACATTTCAGCAGCCCAATGACAAAAGGTCCTTGTATTGATCTTAGTATATGCCACTTGTAGGAGGCCTCAGATCTCTAGCATTAAACATCTTTGTCTCTCTCTCCTTTTACCTTCCTTTCTCTCTCTCTGTCTCTCTCTCTCTCTCTCTCTCTCACACACACACACACAGAGAGAGAGAGAGAGAGAGAGAAGGAAAGGGAGAGGGAGAGAGAGAAAGATGCTATTTGTTGATAAAGATCTATTGCATTATCATACTATTGTTCAATGAATTAAAATTAAATGTTAAACATTTGGAGGTTTGAATTCAGTCTGGGAATAGTTACTTTCTCAAATTTTTTTCTTTTATGAAGATAAAAATGTTGTGAAGGGAGATTTGAAAACACTGTTACCAAATACTATAGCAGATAAACAGAAAGTCCTTGATCCATGAAATCTTGGATAAGTCTTTAGAATTTTGCTCTAATGAAATCCTTGTCTGGTATAGGATTGTGCAAGAAAGGGTGACTGAAATTCGAGAAGAGAATAAAAGGATGAAACACCTGTGAAAAATATTCCTAGGAAAGGTTTACTATAGAAGTTTCTAGAAGAGTGGGAAAAAATCTAGAAAATAACTAGGACTAAGATAGGTAATGTTAATCAATTAACTCCCACATACAAGTGTTTTTTATATGTGCTCAACACATTTAATGTCTTCATCCACCTTAGGAAATTGGTACCTCTTTCATCCCCATTTATATATGAGAAAATTAAGACAGACAGCAGTAACATGACTTGACAAATGATCACATAATTTATTTAAAGATTACATTTTATTAATTTTATTCTGATGAGACTGAAGTAAAAAGAAATGGGTCAGGAGAGAGAGAGAGAGAGAGAAGAAGAGGAGAGGAGAGGAGAGGAGAAGAGAAGAGAAGAGAAGAGAAGAGAAGAGAAGAGAAGAGAAGAGAAGAGAAGAGAAGAGAAGAGAAGAGAAGAGAAGAGAAGGGGAGAGAGAGACCAGTGGAATTGATCCACCATTCATAACGTTTCTTAACTGCAGGTGGGGTCTGGAGGCTTGAACCTAAATCCTGTCACATGCCAACATACGTGCTCTATCAGGTAATCAAAGAAGTTAGAACTACACTTACGGTTCATTAAAACAGATGGATTGACACAGGTTGGATTCACTTTGAATTAAGAGGGAGGAACAAAATGCTAGAGATGACATCTGAATTTATGTATATCATTGGAGTATTGAACTCTAAAAATGTGGTGACCTTAGAAGATATTTCTTAAACTTTCATTCTAGTTTTATCTACCCCAGCAAAAATTAATCAAACTAAACTAGAGAATAGCTCATAAAAGATAGGCACTAATGACTTCTTTTGTCTTGGTGAAATGCAGTCTCAAACTTTAGTATATAGTTCTTCTATTCCAGTTATATTTAGTTATGTTTGTCTCTTTACCTTGATTTGATGACCAATATACTTCTAGTGATAACAAAGAAATACATTAAAATAGTAAACTATAAAACATGGCTACTTTAATTTACAATCAAGACATTTGGCTAATCAGCATCATTTTTTCCAAGTCTTCTTGCAAGTGAACATCCAATACTATTCTTCATTGGGACACAGAAAAAGAAGAAAAAAGAAATAACATACAAAACATTTGAAAAAGTTCATCCATTTAGATTTAATTAATACATAACTGGTGTCCTCCCAAGTGTGAAAATGCCCTAGCCAACAAATCAAACAGTAAAATGCTATTTGAGCAGACAGATTTATAGAGATGTCTGAACAGTCAAAATTCACTAACTTGCATTGGGCTGTTTCACCCAGAGAACTTCTTAAACACAAGAATACATGTCTGCTCTGAATTCTGACTTCTTTGTAACACTTAGTCATTTTCTCTAGAGGGGGATTCTTGTGCAATGACTTTGACCTGAGGTGGAAATTTCAGCCTAAAAACATGAGTGGGTTAAAGCACCAGAAGACTGTGTTTGTATGCTAGAATTTTTTATTATTATTTATTTTTTTATTTTTTTAGTATGCTAGAATTTTTAAGGACCATCTCACTTGTCTAGTATATTTCTTAGTATTTCCAGCAGGAAAAAAAAAAAAAGAACTTCATGTTAGTGTTTCCTCGAGATACACATATAATGAAGGCTGCAAAGTGAGAGTTGTTTGTTTTTTTTTAGTGTGATATTCATACTACCACAATATCTTTCCATGTATCAGCCCAGGAAAAAACAAATCTCTATTGTAATAATGGAATCAGTTAATCATCACTTTTTTATCTGTACAAAATTTCTTGTGAATGACAAACTTGGAAGAAGAAGAAAATTGGGAAGATTATCATCATTTGAGCAGAACATGACAAGTCTAAATTTTTTGAGGATATGGTCTCATCCCATTTGTCATGTTCCCATTTGTAATAAAATTAAGTGGAACATATTTTATTTTTAATAAAACCTTTTGAAACTATTCTCTTCTCAATTATATTAAAGTCATAATCTGATCTCAGCAGGCACTTTCCTAAGGGAAAAAAAAGTCAGTCAGCTGAGCAACTTCCTCATTTGCTGAGTATATGTAAATGAAAATGCAACAGACTGTAGTATTGCAAGATCTGACCCGCATGACTACAAATCAGGAGCAATATACATAAAGAAATCTTGGAATTTCTACTCTAGCTTCAGCTTTTGATATTCTGATGTTGCCTTGGGTTAGATCAGGAAGCAAAATGGCTCTCCCTGACTTGAGACAGTTCCTTTCCTGCCTTATTTCTGCACCATGATATAAAGCTATTCAGTGGTTTTGGTCAGACTGTTGTAGTTTTGTTTTAGTGTGCTTGGTTTGTTATTTAGTAGTACTAATCTATGACAGGAAAGCCAATATGTAACAGTGTCAAACAGGCAAAGTCCAGAGACTTGTACAGCTCTAACAGAATTCATTTCCTTCTTCCCCTAGCTGTGAATTTTAAAGTTTAAGTCTGCCTCTTGCTCTTCTTTCTCTAAAAGTTTATCAGTTAATTCATTTGCCCCAGTGGATAAAGTCTTGGCTAGAGAAATACATAACAATATTTTCTTCAGTTATGCCAAATATTACAAGTCTATTTGAAGTTTTTGAAGCAGGCACATTGGACTAATATCTTCAAGTTTTATGATTTTTCACACTCATAAAACATAAAAATCATGCTATTTCTGCATGTTTGGTGTCCTTAAAAAAAAAAAAAAACTGTTTGACTCTTTATAGTAAGTTTCCTTCATATGTATTTGTCTCACTTATCACACACACTGGGCTATGGTGAAGTTAACAGAACCACTTATTAAAGTCTACTGAATTCTGTTATAAGGACATTTTTACACAGCAGAGAATTCCTTTCACAAAGTCAACTTATGAAAAGTTGCTGATATGATTTAGAATTCAGTATTTGCTCTGCATTTGGAAAGCCTTCTCCTTTCATGTTTGCATGGAGATCTTTACACAAGTTTACATGCATTGACCTTTCTTGCTTTCAATGAGTGCCAGTTTATAAACCTGAAGCAAGCAGCATATACAAGATTTCACTGACCTTAGTATATTGAAACTTCACATTGGTGAGTGGGGTCGGTAGTTCTGACATGCCTGGGGACGACATTCTCTGATGAGGCTTCTGGAACACAGGTGACAGGATCCTCAGCGATTTGGTTCTGATAGAGCACTTGGCTTTATTTGTTCCTTTTTATCTGCACGGGCTAAGGTTTATTTGCATACCGAGCTATGATTGGATGAACAAACTCCGAGCAAAAAGAAAAGGACACTACTTATTTGTAACACCTAGGGCAGGAAGCCCTTGACTTTAAACTTAAATCCTTAAGAAACCAGTGTTCCAGCACCTAAGCAGCATCTGGAGACAGGCACTATTTGCAGACGAATTAATTTTCAAAGCTGAAACCTGTGATAAGGGTATGAAACACAGCTGCTCTGGCCACTAAGGCCAGTTACCGGTTTTGTTTTGTTTTTTTTTTTGGCTTTTTGTGTTTTGTACACTGCTGTGAAACTTTCTGTTTTCTAACAGAATTGGAATTAGAGAATTTAAGGATTGAAAAAGTCTCAAAGGGCACTTGTTCTCAGGAGAAACTGGGGAGAAGAGAACTTGGACCAGGTGTCCTCAGAACTGGATTTCAGAGAATCAGTCCACCGCCCAGAATAGTCTGGTGGGCACTGTTGGAAAAATAAAAAATGGTCTCTCTAGATAGACCCTTCTTTCAGTGAGCTGTAAATAAAATGATTTTTAAAACACACCTATCTAGTACACGTTTAGTGCTGGCCATTAGATCTACTATGATATCAAAGTTCCAAGTTCCCTATATATGGAGACTGACAAGTCTGCAGAGTTCTTTAGGGAACACAGAAACCATAATGGAATCATGATAACATTCTCTGTAAAAACACATTTAAAATAAAAGTAACCTCTGGTGTTAGAAGTAGGCCTTATTTATCAGTCACCTATACAGGTAGTTATATAGAGCGAATGTGAGCAACACTAACATGGCCTAGTAATTCAAGCTTTTTTCAAATTCAGTGAATGCTTCATTCTGGGAACATTTAAAAAAATAAAATTTTAGCTTCCATTTATGTACAGTATTAGTTTTGTTCTGTATTTCTGGTAAAAGTTGTAAAAAGAAAAGCATCAAAAACTGCAAGTGAATGAAGAAAAATGTTTATTTCCAATGAAAATTGCTAACATCCTCAAGTAAGAATTTAAGCTGGGAAACTAAGTCTAAGCAGTCACCTCCAAATCATGTGCAAGAGCCTACTTTTATTTCCATTCTCACTATGTTCTCCATATTACACACAGAGTAAGTAACATGTTTAGGATCACAGAACTAGCAAGTACAAGTCCATAATAGCAGTTTAGGTTGGTCTGGCTCCCAAGCCAAACTTACTCTTTTTTTAAATTTATTTATAAGATGGAAACACTGACAAAACCATAGGATAAGAGGGGTACAACTCCACACACCATTCCCACCACCAGAACACCATATCCCATCCTCTCCCCGATAGCTTTCCTATTCTTTATCCCTCTGGGAGTATAGAACCAAGGTCACTGTGGCATGCAGAAGGTGGAAGGTCTGGCTTCTGTAATTGCTTCCCTGTTGAGCATGGGCGTTGACAGGTCAATCCATATGCCCAGCCTGTCCCTCTCTTTCCCTAGTGGGGTGAGGTTCTGGGGAATTGAAGCTCCAGAACACATTGGTGGGGTCCTCTGTCCAGGGAAGTCCATTTGGCATCATGTTGGCATCTGGAACCTGGTGGCTTAAAAAAAGAGTTAACATATAGAGCCAAACACATTGTTGACTAATCATGAACCAAAAAGCCTTCTTTTTCTCCTTCTTCTTCTTCTTCTTCTTCTTCTTCTTCTTCTTCTTCTTCTTCTTCTTCTTCTTCTTCTTCTTCTTCTTCTTCTTCGTAGTATTTTATCCTTCACTCTATAAAAGAATTACTGAAACCTTCATACTCTTCAGTTTATTTGTTCATCTAAAATATGATTGGCAAACATTTTTTGTGTGTGTGTGCAAGAACAGTTAAGTTGTTTACTTTTGTGAGCAGGTGATTTCTGTTGCAAACCTACTATGAATGTAAAAGGCTGCAAGCTGTCGACACAATAACGTATATAAATATTTTCCAGTAACAGTTTATTTACAAAGGCTGGGGAGCCAGATCTAGTTCATGTCAGTTATCCATTTACACTCTAAGAAAACAATCCTCAAGCTTCATTCTGCACATCCTTGCTTCCCTTTCCTTCCAGAAGAAAGTTCCAGATAGAGCTTCTCTCAATTTCTTTCTTTTTGGAAAATTGAATTGCCTTTTTCTTTTTAAAAATGTGTTTTGAGTTAAATGCACAATTACACAACAGCTGTTACATAACTTGCAAGATGCTGTCCTGGCCATGCCCAGACAACTGTTTCCATTGCTTTCATTTATTCCACACTTGTTTGTCCATTCAAACACTGGTTTATTTGATGTCCAGCAAGTGAAAACTTCAAACTTCATAATACACTGAGTGTGTTAAGTCCTGATACTTATACACTCATACTTAATCACATTTTATTGAGCAATTATATTAGAAAGATCCCCTTTATATGAAACATACTTGAATGTTGGTAAAAGGAGTCCTTTGGAATACAGGTTACCACACCTGCAGGTTTAATTTCAACAAATATTTGCAATAGATCTGTATGTCAAATATTTAAAGCTTTGTGATCACAGTTTTAGATTCTTCTATCTTGATGTCACTTTGAATTTTAATATGCAATTTACATCAACTATTCCTTTACCTATGTAATTCATGTTTGTTTATTTATTATTGCCACCAGAGTTATCACTGGGGCTCAGAGCCAGCACTGTGAATCGACCACTTCTGACAGCCATTTTTTCCTTTTCTTTTTCCTATCTATTTTATCTAACATGACAGAGGAAAATTGATAGATAATGGGAAGATAGATAATAAAGAGAGATTATAAAGATAGATACCTGTAGACATGCTTAACACATATGAAGCATTTCCCCCTGCATGTAGGAAGCAGGGGCCTAGAACTTGTGTCCTAACTCATGGTGATATGTGCACCAGGTGCACCAGGTTGGCCACATTTTTTCATCTTTTAAAAATGAAACTGCCTACCATGATGCCAAAGAGACTTCAATAGTCAGACAACCCTACCATTGTATCCTGCAGCCCCTCTTCCCCAGAGCCCTGCCCCACTAGAGAAAGAGAGAGACAGGCTGGGAGTATGGATCAACCTGTCAACAACGATGTTCAGTGGGGAGGCAATTTCAAAAGCCAGATCTTCCACCTTCTGCATCCCACAATGACCTTGGGTCCATACTCCCAGAGGATTAAAGAATAGGAAAGCTATTGGGGAGGGGATAAGATATGGAGTTCTGGTGGTGGGAATTGTGTGTGGAGTTGTAGCCTTCTTATCCTATGGTTTTGTCAGTATTTCCTTTTTATAAATAAAAAATTAAAAATAAATAAGTGGAAGCAGAAAAAAAAAAAAGAAACTGCTAGGGACATTCTAGGCTGTACTCTTTTCAGGATCAGTCTTCCTCAATTGGCAGAGTAGGCTGACCCAGCCTCCTTTCAGAGAGTAGAGCAGTTCTGCTTTACAGTTAGGGCAAGGTCCTGGAGAGGTCCACAATGGGGCTTGATGGAAATGACCAGTGACGGGAGAGAGAGGGATCTATTAGACATCTAGGCCCATCGTATTTATGTGGGAATCTAATGATTCTCTGACTAGAGTCCCAGATGATGGGATGGCCCAGTATTGACCAAAAAGGCCATCATTAAGTGAGCCAGTCTCTTGTTCTTACTTAGTTTTTTATAGTCCTTTCTTTATGTGACGAGGTTCAACTTTCTTTCAGTTAGTACATCACTGAGTGTCATTTGTTGAAGCCAAACTGGTTTTGGTTTTATGTGATCTGGCCTCAAGTTGGGGAGAAAATAGCCCTGGGGTTTAAGTCATATCTAAGTTAACCTTGGGTTTTATGGCATTTTACTTGTTTGATTATAATAGAGTTGTCATAAGGCATGATGGGTGATAATTATCCTTTAGTATATATATATTCTTTGCCAGCATATATCTTGGCCAATTGTATACAGCATCTCCTGTAAAACTTATCAAGGGGGTTGAGGGTCAAATGATGGCACACCTGATTAAGCATACACACTACAGTGTGCTAGGACCTGGATTTAAGCCTCTGCTCCCAAATTGCAGGGGAAAAACTTCACAAGTGGTAAAGTTGCAGTTTCCTCCCCCTCCCTACCTCTCTTTCTCCCCCTCCCCTCTCAATTTCTGTCTGTCTCTACCCAATAATAAATACATTACATCAGAAAATATTATCAAGGGGGTAACCCTAATGCTGTTGCAGTCAGAAGAGATTAGGTGTTATCTCTTACTTTCTTTTGTTTATTTAACTGAGAAGATGAAGTGATTGAGGAAAGTGAAGTAGGGGCTAGGAGAGGAGGGTATCTAGGCTTATGTACTAAATATTTGACTAGGCATGTTATAAACTCTTCTTTTTTAAATTTTTATTTATAAAAAGGAAACACTGACAAAAACCATAGGATAAGAGGGGTATAACGTCACACAGTTCCCACCACCAGAACTCCATATCCCATTCTTTCCCCTGATAGGCTTCCTATTCTTTATCCCTCTGGGGGTATGGACCCAGGGTCATTATGGGGTGTAGAAGGTGTAAGGTCTGGCTTCTGTAATTGATTCCCCACTAAACATGGGCATTGGAAGGTCTATCCATACTCCCAGCCTCTCTCTCTTTTTCCATAGTGGGGCAGGGCTATGTGGAAGTGAGTCTCCAGGACACTATGGTGGGGTCATCTGCCCTCAGAAGTCCTGTTGACACCATGCTAGCATCTGGAACCTGGTGGCTGAAAAAAAGAGTTAATATATAAAGCCAAACAAATAGTTGACTAATCATGAACCTAAAGGCTGGAATAGTTCATATGAAGAGTTGGGGGGAGTCTCTGTTTGTAGATAGTAGTTCTATTTTAGTTATATTCCACAGAGCCCATGACTACAATAGTTTTTTTTTTTATTATTTTTAGGTTTTTCAACTTGCTTGCTGAGCTTATTATGTCTAAATCCAATTGGAGCAGATTATTGAGCTTTTTTTACTTTGAGGTATATAGTTTTCCCAAACTTATGGATACATGCATATAATGCCATTTTCTTATGTCCTGGTCTGTGAACTCAGGATCCCATGCTAAATATGAAAATATGAATAGAGGTAGGCCTTAGGTCATATTGATGGGGTAAACAGTTAATGATATTAATATACTTTCTTCATGTGTGGGGGATATCCTCTTTCCCAATCCAACTTTCTAGCCCTTTTCACAAAACTTACACTATCTCCCCACACAATATTTTTAGTCCTCCTGCCTGTTAGCTGTCAAGCCTAGGAAAAAAATTACTAAAGTCATGGGCCCCTTGGAACATACCTAAAATAGATTTCCTAGCTTCTTCCCACATGAAGGCCCCTAGTTTCATTTGTTCTATTCCTACTTTTGGGTTACTGTTTATTAAACAATTTGTTCTTCTTTATAACTTACCATCCTTCAACCATCATTTTGCAGATACTACTAGGATTCCATCCTGACTTTAGTGGGCAGACAATCTCACCAATCTGTCCCAAAGTCTCACTTCTTCAAATAAGAGAAGGTAGAACAAGCTTGTAGCAAAGTGAATGTAATCAAGGCCCCAAAACTAAAGTATTAAGAATTACTTTCTTTTGCTCATTGCAGACCAAACAGCTCTGCAATCTAGATCCACCTTCCAATGTTCATGCCCAGGAGAGAAGCAATACAGAAACTATACTTTCTATCATCTGTACCCCATTAAGAATTTTGGCCCATACTCCCAGAGGAATAAAGAATATGAAAGTTTCCAGTGTAAAGGATGAGGCAGGGAATTATAGTGGTGGGAACTGTATGGAATTACACCCCTGCTATCTTATAATATTGTTAATCATTATTAAATCAGTAATAACACGTGTGTGTGTGTGTGTGTGTGTGTGTGTGTGTGTGTGTGTGTAATGAAACTGACCCAATACCAAATATCCAAACTGTCCTATTGGCTATTTCTTCTAATAACTTTATCATTTAATCTTTCATTCTACAATTTATTTGTAAGAGTGTGTGTGTGTGTGTGTGTGTGTGTGTGTGCGTGTGATGTAACATTATCAGTATGCTAATAGATGGCTTATGCTATCTCAGGAGACCATATTATTAATTTTTTATGAATTTGAGAGCCTGATGATAATACATTAATAACTTGACCTTGACCAAGGACAGAAATTGGAATGGAGTTTGGCAAAGGGTTCAAACCAGGACATTTGTATTTGTTTATACAGCAGCTATTTCAAAATAATACCATTGAGTTAATACTAATAATTTTTGTGAAGATAATCATTCTTCCAAGTTTCATGTACTAATTTATAATGCTTTTATGCAATAATTTGACTTGCTGCCTTTGTTAGAGTGAGTACAAATACAAGCATATTTTTCTTATACATTCTTTTAAAAAATTGTTTATTTGTTTATTTTTATGTTACAGAATTATTTATCAACAGGGGTTTTAATCTACACCATTCCCACCACCATAATTCTGAATCTCCACTCTCTCCACTGCAATTCACCAACTATCTGTCCACCTTTATACATAGCTGCCCCTTCTTTTTCTGATTCAATCTTCCCTTCCTGTCTAAGCCACTCAGGATATCATAACTACCTCCATATGTCCCTCTCCTTTTCCTTCTCCCTCTCTGGGTGCTGATGGAGCTGGAGTTCAGAGCCCTTTTGCCTTCATCCTATCACTTCTCTATCACTGGGAGTATGGATCAAGGTTGTTTATGGGGAGCAGAAGGTAGGGGTCCTTCACAGTCTTTATTTATTCCTTTATTTATTTTGCAAATACAGGTATCAACAAACCACAGTCTTAATTACTAAATGTAGCTTTGTGAAAAGTCCTAAATTTAGGAGAAAATGAACAAGAACGCTTGTTGTTTTGGACTTTATACCTACAAATCTGTCTTTGTATATAAATCTATTAGAATATTTTTGTTGAAGTTTCTTGAAAACTGATATTGGTATCTTGATTTTGAGTTGGGAAGAACTCAAAGCTTCTATAATATGTTTATATATATATATTTAATGTTTATTTTATTTATTTATTCCCTTTGTTGCCCTTGTTGGTTTTTAGATATTTTTAAAAATAAAATCTTCTAGGAATTTTTAAGTTTCCTACTAAAATTGTGTAGGTTTTGTTTATTTTTTCTTGTATATACATACCATTTGGTTTTGTGTGATTATATTTTGTATATTTTACTTTATTATGCTAGCTACCATACAACACATTGTGAAATTTAAATAATGATAATAAACACACTACCTTTTCTTTAAAATCATTTTTTTTCTTGTGATGAGAATTTAAAAATATATACATAAAATGTAAACACTGACAAGACCATAGGATAAGAAGGGTTCAATTCCATGAAATTTCCACCACCAGAACTCTGCATCCTATCCCCTCCCATGATAGCTTTCCTATTCTTTAACCCTCTGGGAGGATGGACCCAGGGTCATTATGGGGTGCAGAAGGTGGAATGTGTAGCTTCTGTATTTGCTTCCCTGCTGAACATGGGCATTGACAGGTCAATCCATACTGCCAAACTGTCTCTCTTTTCCTAGTGGGGCAGGGATCTGGATAAATGGGGCTCCAGGATGCATTGGTGAGGTCATCTGTCCAGGGAAGTCCGGTTGTCATCATAGAAGCGTCTGGAACCTGGTGGCTAAAAGAAGAGTTAGCATATAGAGCCAAACAAATTGTTGACTAATCATGAACCTAAAGGCAAGAATTTTCACATAAACATTTGGGGTCTCCATTTTGGAAAAAAAACTAGTAGGTCTATTTTAGGTCTATCCCAAGGGGCTTATGACTATACTAGTTTTTTCCTGAGCCTGATATCTGATATGCAGATGGACCCAAGTTATTGTCTGGGGAGATGATGTCATGACTGGAAAAATGACTATAAACCTGGATGAGGGAAGAAAGTAGCTCCCAAATATGGGTAAGGTTAAACATATTGTTGACTGTTGACTCCATAGATTTTATCTGGGGCCCATATTCAGCATAGAAGCCTATGTAACCTCTGTATCCCTGTAAGTCTGAGCTCACATTCTGTGGTCATGAGTAGGAACATTCCAAGGTGCCCCAATTTCAGGACCCACATTCCTCAGGTTGGAGATAGAGTATGTTATGCAGCCTCCTCTTGGAGGAAGGAACATTCTTTACCATTGTTGATACACATTGAGGGCAAGGTCCTATGGAGGCCCACAAAGGGGTCTATTGTGTTGTTCCTGATGGAGATGACCAGTGACAATGGAGAGAGTGGTCTATCTGAGGTCTAGACCTATCATGTCTGTGTGGGAATCTCAGGACTCCCTGATTAGGGCCCCAGATAAAGGGGTGGGCTGATAGTGACTAAAGAGTCATTATTAAAGTATGCCAGTCACTTGCCCTTATTCTGCTTTTGTAGTCCTTATTTTGATAAGGTTACCTTTGGAGTGTCTAAGGGAAATGCAATAGGAAGTAGGTGAGGATGGTATCTAGGTATAAGTAGAAACTATTTCATTAGGTACTTTATGGTGTCTTTTTAGGTCTTTCTACTTGCTTGCTGCATATGTTGACTCACAGCAGACTATTGTGCACTTTTGGTTTCAGGTATATATTTTGTCCTAATTTATGGATACATATGAACATATGACCTATTTCATAAGACCTGGTCTATAGCTAGGTTCCAGGACTTTGTTAGGAAGTGGACTACTAGAAATTAAATTAGACAATCCTATGAGAAAGGAAAGGTCTCACCGGAGTAAAGATGTTGAAAGGCTGACATTCTATGCCTGACGTCTCTGGACACAGTTCGAAGTAAATAATGCCAAGGTGGTAAGCCTTGCATTGATTAGGCTGGGATCAGCAAATGCAGTATCAGTTGGTATGAATTAAGAGAAGCGTGCAGAAAGTGAGCCCCACCCTAGAGGTTTAGGACTGGGGGAGATATGGGCTTTATAGAGAGGTGGTTCCATGCATTAAAAAGTTTGAGGCATTCAATCAATTGTTCCCCTCTCATATTAATTAAATAGAGATTACTGAGACTACAAGTTTATAGGAGTGTACATCAACACCATTCCCACCACCAAAGAACTGTGTCCCACCTCCCTTCCTCTAATCTCCCCTCCTGTGAAGCTGAACAACTATTTTCACCCTCTACTCAGAGATTTTTACTTTGGTGCCCTACTTCAAACTCAGATCCTGTTTTGAGTTTCCCTTTCTGTTCTTCTTTCTCAACTTCTGTTCATGAGTGGGATCATCCCATACTTGTATTTATTTTTTTCTTTATCACTTAACGTAATTCCTTTTAGCTCCTTCAAATATGGGTGAGAGAAGGTGGGTCCATTCTTCTTAATAGCTCATTCTTCTTAATAGTTCATTCTTCTTAATAGTATTCCATTGTGTATATATACCACAGATTTCTCAGCCATTCATCTGTTGTTGGGCACCTGGTTTGCTTCCAGGTTTTAGCTATTATGCTTCCAGGTTTTAGCTATTAGTTTTTTACTATTGTGCTGCTATGAATGTTGGTGTACACATGTATTTTTGGTTGGGTGTTATGGAGTCCTTGGTGTATATCCCCAAGAGAAGAATTACTGGGTCATATGAAAAGTTCATGTCTAGTCTTGTGAGGTTTCTTCAGACTGCTTTCTACAGATATTGGACCAATTTACATTCCTACCAGCAGTGTAGGAGGGTTCCTTTGTACCCACAACCTCTCAGGCATTTGTTACCGCTGTCCTTTTTTATGTATGCCATTCTTACAGGGGTGAAGTGGTATCTCAGTGTTGTCTTTATTTGCATGTCTCTGACAATCAGGGACCTGGAACAATTTTTCATGTGTTTGTTGGCCTTTTGGATCTATTCTGTAGTGAATATTCTGTTCATATCCTCTGACCATTTTTTGATGGGGTGATTTGATTTTTTTTTTTTGCTATGTTTGGTATACAAATTTCATATGATACCCATGAATGATCCACCAAGATTCTTTAAGAGAATAGAACAAAAATTGCAGTCATTAATCTGGAACTAGAAAACACCTAAAATCACCAGAACAATCTTGAGGAAAAGAAACAGAAATGGAGGCATCACACTCCCAGATCTCAAACCATATTATAAGGCCATCATCATCAAAACAATCTGGTACTGGAACAAAAATGACACACAGACCAGTGGAACAGAATCGAAATCCTAGAACTAAACCCCCACACCTATGGATATCTAATCTTTGACAAGGGGGCCCAAACTATTAAATGGAGGAAGGAGGCTCTCTTCAATAAATGGTGCTGGGGAAACTGGGTTGAAACATGCAGAAAAATGAAACTGAACCACTTTATCTCACCAGACAAAAGTCAACTTCAAATGGATCAAGGGCCTAGATGTTAAACCAGAAAGTATCAAGTACTCAAAGGAAAACACTTGTGGAACACTTTCCCACCTAAACCTCAAGGACATCTTTGATGATACAAACCCAATTGCAGGGAAGACTAAAACAAAAAAAGTCATTGGAAATAAATCAAATTGAAAAGCTTCTGCACAGCCAAAGAAACTATCACCCAAACAAAGAGACCCCACACAAAATGGGAGATCTTCACATGCCATACATCAGATAAGAGATTAATAGCCAAAATATACTGTGATGAAAACTTTTATGATTGTTCCTTTAGTTACTTTCAAATATACAGTAGTTTATTATTGCCTGTACCTACTGTGAAGTAGGTACAGGCAATACATTACACTATTGGATAATTAATGATTTACAGTAAGCAGTTATTGGTACATGTGTAAAATTTCTCAGTTTTCTGGAAAATATTTTCACCCCCCAGTCTAGGTCTCCTGCAACCACATGTACCAGGACCATAAGCCTCCTCATCTCTTTGCCTCCCAGAGTACTTTACTTTGGTAAAATACACTAAGCCCAGTCCAAGTTCTGCTTGTGTTTCCATTTTCTGTTTTTATTTGTCAGCTTCTGTCCATAAGTGAAATTATACCATTTTCATTCTGTTTCTTGCTTGTTTTACTCAACATGATTACTTCAAGCTACATCCAAGATGAGATGAAAGTGCATTCACGGGAGTCGGGCTGTAGCACAGCGGGTTAAGCGCAGGTGGCGCAAAGCACAAGGACCGGCATAAGGATCCCAGTTCGAACCCCGGCTCCCCACCTGCAGGGGAGTCGCTTCACAGGCGGTGAAGCAGGTCTGCAGGTGTCTATCTTTCTTTCCTCCTCTCTGTCTTCCCCTCCTCTCTCCATTTCTCTCTGTCCTATCCAACAACGACAACAACAATAATAACTACAACAATAAAACAACAAGGGCAACAAAAGGGAATAAATAAAATAAATATTAAAAAAGAAAGAAAAAAAAAGAAAGTGCATTCACTATTTTTTACAGCTGAATAGTATTCCTTTTTCTATATATACCACAACTTTCAAAGCCATTCATCAGTTGTACACCTAGGCTGAATCCATGTTTTGGATATTCCAACTCGGGCTTCTATGAACATAAGCATACACAGATATTTTTGAACGGGTATGTTCAATTCCTTGGGATATATCCCCAGAAGAGGAATTGCAGTGTCATAGGGTTGGTTCATTTCTAGCCTTCTGATAATTCTCTAGAACCCCACAGAGGTTCAACCAAATTACATTCCCTTACCTTAGCAATGTCTCCAACATGTATTGTTACTATCCTTTCTGATGTCTGCCATTCTCACAGGAGTAAAGTAGTATCTCTTAGTTGGCTTAATTTGCATATCTCTGACAATCAATGACTTAAAGCATTTTTTAAATATATATATTTGTTAACTTTTTAGATCTCTTCTTTGGTGAACATTTTATTCATATCCTATTCCCACTTTTACATAGGGCCATTCTTTTGTTTGTTTGTTTTGCTTTGCTGAGTTTGGTGAGTTCTTTATATATTTTGTCTGATGTATGGTATGTAAAGGTCTTCCAGTCTGTAATGGGTCTCTTTGTTTGGATGGTGGCTTCTTTTGCAGTACAGAAGCCTTTCAGTTTGATGTAGCTTCATGGGTTTATTTATTTTCAAGATTTAAAAAAATTATTTATTTACTCCCCTTTGTTGCCCTTGTTGTTTTATTGTTATGGTTATTATTGTTGTTGTTATTGATGGCATCCTTTATGGATAGGACAGAAAGAAATGGAGAGAGGAGGGGAAGACAGAGAGGGGGAGCAAAAGATAGACACCTGCAGACCTGCTTTACCTCCTGTGAAGAGACTCCCCTGCACTTGGGAAGTCGGGGCTCAAACTGGGATCCTTACTCCCTTAACCAATGCAGTACAGCCTGACTCCTCTGGTTTATTATTATTATTTTTTATTTATAAAATGGAAATATTGACAGGACCATAGGATAAGAACGGTACAGTTCCATTCAATTTCCACCACCAGAACTCAGTTTCCCATTTCTTTTTTAAAAATTTTTTTTATTATCGTTTATTTTTATTTTCCCTTTTTGTTGCCCTTGTTCCTTTTTATTGTCGTACTTATTGTTATTGATGTCATTGTTGTTGGATAGGACAGAGAGAAATGGAGAGAGGAGGGGAAGACAGAGAAGGGAAGAAAAGGAGAGACACCTGCAGACCTGCTTCACCTCCTGTGAAGCAACTCCCCTGCAGGGGGGGAGCCAGGGGCTCAAAGAGGGATCCTTACTTTGGTCCTTGTGCTTTGCGCACTTCATGCCTCATGCCACGTGTACTTAACCTGTTGTGCTATGCTATGGCTGACCCTTGGCCCCATTCCTTTTCTTAAAAGCTTTCGTGTTTTTTATCCCTCTGGGAGTATGGACCCAGGGTCATTATGGGTTGCAGAAGGTGGAAGGTCTGTCTTCTGTAATTGCTTCCCCTCTGAACAGGAGCATTGGTAGCTTGGTCCATACTCCCATCCTGTCTCTCTATTTCTCTAGTGGGGCAGGGAGGTGGGGCTCCAGAACATCTTGGTAGGTTCCTCTGCTCAGGGAAGTCTTGTTGGCATCATGATAGCTTCTGGAACCTGGTAGTTGAAATAGAGTTAAGATATAAGGCAGAACAAATTGTTGACTAATCATGAACCTAAAGGCAGGAATATTGCAGGTGAAGAGTTGGGGTCTCCGTTTTGGAAAAAGTTAGTAGGTCTGTTTTGTTTTTTATCTTCCTTGCAATTGGACTTATGTCTCTAAAAATGCCTATAAAATCTGGTTGGAACAGAATTCTGTCAATATTTCCCTCTAAATATTTGTTAGTTTCAGGTGTAACATCCAAGTTCTTGATCCACTCAAAGTTTACTTTTGTGTATGGTGAAATGTAAATTCATTTTACATTCTGCACATTTCAACCCAATTTTCCCAACACCATTTGTTAGAGACTCTTTTTTTTTTTTTTTTCCAATTTGGTAGTTTGGGCCTCCTTGTAAAAAAAAAAATATATATATATATGTGTGTGTGTGTGTGTGTGTGTCCATAGGTGTGGGAGGATTAGTTATGAGCTCTCAATTTTATTGGTCATTGTGACTATTTTTGTTCCATTAATCAGGAAATTTTTATTACAATGGACCTATAATATAGTTTAAGGTCAAGGAATGTGAAGCCTCCAGTTCTGTTCGTGTTTCAAGATTCCTTTCTCAATTGTAGGTATTTTCTCGTTTCAGATAAACATTTGTAGCTTCTGTTCTATCCTCTTGGGGAAAAAAATGGTGGGACCTTGGAGATTGCATTAAATTTGTACATGGCTCTGGGTAGAACATTTATTTTGATAATGTTAATACTTGCAAGCCGTGAACATGAAACACCTTTCCATTTCTTTATATCTTTTATATTTCAATGAATGTATTTCATTGAACAGTGACTCAATTTTCAGTTTACAAGCTTTTCAATTCTTTGTGAGGTTTATAACTATATGTTTCATTGTTTCTGCTGCTATAGTGAATGGGACTAATTTCTGGATTCACCTTCTTCGGATTTAGTACTTGCATAAAGGAATCATGCATTATATTCTATCCCTGTAATATTTATCTGTTTTATAGCTGAAATTTATATTATTGGAATTCAATTTTTCCCAATCTTAGTATCTGTCCCTGGAATCCATCAATCTAGATTGTGTATTTGAGGAGTTTTTTTTTTTTAAATAGATCCCATGTATACTTTTGGTCATTATAGGTTTTCTCGTCCTCTGCTTGACTTCCTTTTTTTAGATAATGCCCTAAGTCTGTCAGTGAGAATAACAATGTCTCAAAATCTATTTTTATTTTGTTGGCAATTACATTCCTTTCTCTTGTTTTTTAATTGCCACTAAGGTTATTGCTGGAGCTCAGTACCTGCACTAAAAATCTACTGCTTCTATATATCCCTGCCCCCCCCCCCACTTTATTTGATAGAGGCTGAGAGAAATTGAGAGGGTAGATAGAGAAGAAGAAAGAAAGAGCAGGGGTAGATAGCATAATGGTTATACAAACAGACTTTCATGCCTGAGGCTCCAAAGTCCCAGGTTCAATCTCCCTTACCACCATAAGCCAGAGCTGAGCAGGATTCTGGTAAAAAGGGGGGGGGGAGTGACACCTGCTTCACTTCTTGTGAAGCTTCCCCCCTGCAGGTGGTGAGTGGGGGGTTTGTTTAGAACCTTGCATATGGTAATGTATGTTCTCAACTGGTTATGCTACTGTCCAGCACCCCCCAACCCACGTTTCATTTCTTTTAAACGTATGAATGCTATTTGAGTTCATGTGTGCTCAATTCATGAAACACACATCACGAGCAGACAGACATCTTCCTGAGTTTGTTTCCATAATTTGACTATTATATTGCTGAAATGAAAATAGGGGTACATATTTTCTCACTTTTTCTTTAAAACTGAATTTTCGAATCAGATAGGTAGCTATCCTTTCAATTTGTTTTTAATCAGTGAGTTTTGTTTCTTTTTTAAAATTATTGTATTTATTTATTGGATAGAAACAGAGAGAAATTGAGAAGGAAAAGGATGGAGAGAGGGAGATAGAGTCATCTGCGGCACAGATTCACTGCTGACAGAGCTTCCTTCCTACAAGTGGGGCCTGTGGGTTCCAACCTGAGTCCTTATACTTAGTAACATATGCAATTTACGAGGTATGCCACTGCCCGGTCCTTCCTTTCAATTTTGTCTCGTTATTTTTAATTAGTGACTTAATAATAATTAACAAAAATTTAGCATAACAGGGATACAATTCTACACAATTCCCACCACTAGAGTTATGCCCCCCATCCCCTCCATTGGAAGCTTTCCTATTATTTATCCTCTGGGAGTATGGGCCAAAGATTTTTTGGGGTGCAGAAGGTAGAAGGTCTGGCTTCTGTACTGCTTCTCCACTGACACATCAATCCATACATACTTTCAGCCTATTTCTATCTTTCCCTGGTGGCATAGGGCTCTGGGGAAGTGAGGTTCTAGGACATATAAGTGAGGTTGTCTACCCAGGGAAGTCAGTATGGTGTCATGGTAGCATCTGAAACTAGGTGGCTGAAAAGCAGTTAGATATAAAGTAGGACAAATTATTTATTAATCAGGAGCCTAAAGGCAAGAATAGAGCAGATATAACTAAGGAGGTTTGCGTGGTAAGAAGCTAGAAAGCCTATTTTAGGTATATTCAAAGGGGGCCATGACTTTAGTAATTTTTCCTGACCCTGATAGCTAACATGTAGGTGGGAAAAAATATTATCTGGAAAGATGGTGTCAGAGTTGAGAACTGATTGGAAAACTGTAACAGGGAAGAGGGTAGTCCCCAAATATGCAAAAAGTAAATAAATATTATTAACTGTGAACCCCATTGATCTGACCTAGGACCCAGATCTATTCTTATTTAGCACAAGAGCCTGTGTAACCTCTGCGTCCCTGTCAGCCTGAGCTTGCAGTCCATGGTCACAGCTAGAAACAATCTAGGCTGCACTTATTTCAGGACCAGTCTTCCTTGAGCAACATTGTTCTACAATGAGAGCAAGGTTCTACAGAGGCCCACAAGAGAGCTTATGATGATGTTCCTGATGGAAATGAGCAGTCATGGTGGAAAGAGGGATCTATTAGCGTTCTAAACCCATCACATCTATGTGGGAATCCAAGAATTCACTGACTAGAGCCCCAGATGATGGAGTGTCCTGGTACAGACAAAAACAACCATTATTTTAAGTATGCCATTCTCTTACCTTCTGAAGAACTTCTATATTGGTCTCTGTAGTGACTCTACCAATTTATATTATCACCAACAATGTACATGCATTCACATCCTTGTCCACAATGCTTATTTCTTATGATTCTTAAAATTACTATTATAACAAGTGTAAGGTGAAATTTCATTGTAAATTTCATTGAAATTTCAAGGTGAAATTTGATTTCCATTTCTCTAAATACTGTATTAAATACCTTTTTATGTACTAAGGTGTCTGTATGTCTTTTGAGAAAAAATGCAAATCCTGTATTTTTAAACTTGGTTATCTATGCTTGATTGATTGCTTTTCAGCTATTGAGTTATATGAGATTATTTTTTATTTTAAATTTTTATCAGACATATAAATTGCAAATATTTTCCCTAATTTTATAGGTTGTTTTTCATTTTTTTATTCCCATAGCCCTACAACTATGTATATATGTTTGTGTTTATCCCATTTATTTTTCCTTTTTTGTCTTTTTTTTAATTTGGGTTCAAAACTTATCACCAGGCCAATGTTAATGTTGATTATGTTCCAGGAGTTATATATTTCAGGCATTTTGCTAATACTTTCAACTGTTTGGATATAATTGTTGTGTTTGGTATAAAATAATGGTGAATGTTATTGCCTTTACTCCAGTTCTGTAACACACTGGACATTCTCTGCTCATTTGTAATATGTTAATTAACTCTGCTTGTGTGGATTTACTTCTGTTTTCTTAATTATTCTACTGATCTTTGATGTTGAAATTATTATTTTAATTTCTACAGGCTTGACATATAGTTTGAAACTAGGAAGTATGGTGACTTCATGATTTTCCTTTTAAAAATTAATTAACTAATTAATGAATTTGAAAGACTCCCCAGACAATACTCTTGTACATAAAATTATAGTGGTCTTAACTGGGATTTCCTTCATGGAAGTGCAGGATTCTACTCACTGTGCTCTCTCCCAGGATTCTTCTGCATTGTTTGTTCTCAAGTTATTTTGAATGTTGGAGTTTTTTTGTAACCATGGAAACTTTGGAATTAAGTTATATATATATATATATGTATATGTATATATATATATGTATATGTATATATATACATATATATATATATATATATTTGTGAAAAATGACATAGGCCTTTCATAAGGATTAAATTAAAAGTGCAGATTTATTTAGTGTGGAGATTTAAACGATAGTAATGTTTATAGTATCCTTGAACTTGTGTCTTCATTGTTTTCATCAGTCTTACAGTCTCAGAGTAGTTTATTCACATCCTAGTTAAATTTGTTTGTTTCTACATATATTTCTCTTTCCTTTTTTCTTATTTATTTATTTATTTATTTATTTATTTATTTATTTATTTATTTATTACACCAAGGTAACTACTGGAGCTTAATTCCTTTATGATGACTTCCCAATTCCCTGCAGGAATAAAATGTATTCCTTCCCTTTGGTAGATGACAAAGAGAGACAGAAAGGAAGAAGGACAGAAAGGAAGGAAGGAAGGAAGGAAGGAAGGAAGGAAGGAAGGAAGGAAGGAAGGAAGGAAGAAGAGAGAAAGAAAGAAAGGAAGGAAGGAAGGAAGGAAGGAAGGAAGGAAGGAAGGAAGGAAGGAAGGAAGAAGGAAAGAGACAGAGAGAAGGAGAGACACTGGCACTACTGTTGCACCATTCATGAAGATTCCCTCCTGCAGGTGGGGACCACGGACTTGAGCCTGGATGCTTGTATTCAATAATTTGTGTGCACTGCCTGTTTCACTATTACTCTGTCCATTATCAGCGTTTTCACTGTTTCTCCTTCTCTTCCTCCTTTTTAAATATGAAATTGATTTTTATGATAAATAATAGCTTGTAAGACTACTATAGGGTTATAGATATAGTTCTACAATCCCCCACCACAGCCACCCTTACTCTCCCAATAGTAAATGCCATTGTTCTAAAAATGTCCTAGAAAGCGTTTCTTCTCTCTCTTTTTTAAAAGCCCATACATACGTTTTCTAGATTCCACATGAGTGAAAAGATCTGGTTGTTGTGTCTGACCTTTTTATTTTTATTTTGATAAGTATAATCACCCTCAGTTACATTCCCTTTGTCCAGTATATACCTGGTATCTTTTTTTTTTCCACTCCAAAGTGCTATTCCATGGAATATATTTTCCATAACTTCTTTAGCCAGTCATCTGTCCATGGACATTTAGGCTGTTTCTAGTTTTTGGCTACTGTGATTATTTCAGTTATGAATTTAGGGATGCAAATATCCCTTTGGATAACTGTGCATGTGTCTTTTGGGTAAATACCTGAGTCATATTATCAGGTAATTCTCCTTCTCCTCCTCATGCTCCTCTTCCTCCTTTTCCTTCTCCTCCTCCTCTACAACCACCTCCTCTACCACATCTTCCTCTTCATCCTCCTTCTTCTACTACTCCTCCTTCATCTACTATTCCTTCTTCTTTTTCCCCATTCTCCTCCTCTTCCTTCTTCTTCTCCTCCTTCTTCTCTTCTTCTTCTTCTTCTTCTTCTTCTTCTTCTTCTTCTTCTTCTTCTTCTCCTTCTCCTCCTCCTCCTCCTCCTCCTCCTCCTCCTCCTCCTCCTCCTCCTCCTCCTCCTCCTCCTCCTCCTCCTCCTCCTTGTCTTCCTCTTCCTCCCCCTCCTGGTCCTTCTTTGTCTTCTCCATATAGGAAAGGAGACTCATATTCAAATGATCTGTGAGTATTCTCAATACACTGCTTTCTCTGAAATAAATTAGGGCATGAAATATTTTTCCTTTAGTAATGAGGGATATAGAAATAATATTCTCTCTTTGTCTTTCTGAAATTTTTAAAGAACAAAATTATTTTATTTATTACATTATGAAAGCAAGGACGGGAGAATGAGTTTCACATGAGGCAGATAGGAGGAGTGCAAGAGGCAAGCCAACACACCTCAGACATGAACCTCCAAAGCTCTATCTGTTCACTCTCTTCCTCTGCCTATTTCTTTTCTTTTTTTGGAATTTCTTTTTGAATTACTTTAAATTTTTTAAAGAACCTCTTTTTTCCCCTTTCTGTAATATGGCAGAGAAATTGATAAAAGAGGAGGAATAAGGGGAGGTGGAGGGGGGGAGGGAGGGAGAGAGAAAGAGAGAGAGGGAGAGAGAGAGAGGAGAGAGAGGAGAGAGAGTGGAGAGAGGTGCTTGCAGCACTGCATCTCCACTTGTAAAGCTTTTCCTCTTGTTGGCAGGGAATGGTGGGTTGAACCTGCACATGATACCGGCACATGATAACATGTGCTCAACAGGGTGCACCTCTGGCCAGTTCCCTTCACAGCATATTCTTCTCATTATTTTAGGAAAACTGCAGTTTCAGTTTAAGAACCAGAACACAAGGACAAGCCTGTCTTTCTACAACTGTAAGGAAAGCTTTGTTTTGTTTTGCTTTGCTTTACAACCAGAATTTAATCTAAGGCACTGTGCTCATGCTGTTTCCCTACCCAGTGATTCAGAGGGCAGATTTTCTATGATATTCTTTGGCAAGATGTGCAGTCTCAATTCTTGCTTCTCTTTCTGCAAACTTGATTGGTATCCATCCTTGGCTATTTAAGCTTTTGTCTCTGAAGGAAGCAAATTCTCAAGGGCAGACATAGTTTGTTTAGTTTAAACTTTTAGTTTCCTTTCTATTCCATTGACTTCTGGGGACATTTCTTGCTTTCTAACTGAACCATACATTTGATATCAACTTTTGGTATTTTTATACTGCATTTTTACTTGTGTTTTAGTTTTAGTTTGCTATAATGAATGCAATGGAAATCATCTCTTCATGTACGTACACACACACACACACACACACACACACACACACACACTAATTGGTTCATAATAATGCCTCTATTTTGTTTATTTCCAGTTTATGTAGAATTTTGAGAAAAAAATTTTCCCTAAGAGATGACAACTGATATCAGAAATTTTTCTTACTGTTATATATTCATTCTTTGCTTACTTACTACTGAAGTAATTACTTAAAGTGCTTGTGTACAGAAAGGTCTCCTTCAGTCTTCTGCTCTCCTTCAGTTTTCCTCTTTGTTGTATAAAGTCTTGTGTTGGTATGCTTCTAAAAACCCCTTCTGTTTCATTAGTTTAATTCCCCCTGCTTAACACTATTCTATTTACATAACCACTTCATGTCATTTACTTTATATTTATTTACTTTTGTGTGGGAATTAATGGTTTACAGCAAGTATCTGGGTGACAAGTCTAGCAGATGGAGACTTGTCTCAAGTGGCCTCCCCCAGGGCTCTGTTCTGGCTCCTACGCTATTTAATATTTACATCAATGACCTCCCAGAAACTTCTTCAAGGAAGTTCATCTACGCCAATGACATCTGCTGTGCAACTCAGGCATCCAAGTTCGACATCCTCGAGGAAACACTCACAAAAGACATGTCTCTGATATCTGATGACTGTAAAAAATGGCGACTAATCCCTAGCACTGCAAAAACGGTATCATCTGTTTTCCATCTACACCATGCCTCGGCCTCGCGTGAGCTTAATGTGCAGCTTGGCGATACGAGACTCCGGCATGAAGCCCAGCCAGTCTATCTTGGCGTTACTCTCGATCGCACCCTGTCATTTCACGAACATCTCATAAAAACTGCAGCAAAGGTAGGCACGAGGAATAACATCATTGCAAGACTGGCCAGCTCCTCATGGGGCGCGAGCGCTTCCACACTATGATCATCATCTCTGGCATTATGCTATTCCACTGCAGAATACTGTGCCCCAGTATGGTTCCGTAGCCCCCATGTCCACTTGGTAGATTCCAAATTATATTCCTCCATGAGGATAATTTCTGGAACCATCCGTTCCAACCCGGTTCCATGGCTGCCAGTTCTTAGCAGCATCGCCCCCCCAGATATTCGTCAGGATGCGGCATCATCTAAGTTCATTTCCCACGTCTACGCTCGACCGGACCTGCCAATATACGTGGATATCTTCGCCCACCCTGTCCAACGCTTGACGTCTCGTCACCCAATCTGGTCCCCTATGCCTACACTGAACTTCTCTGTTCCAGTCTCTTGGAAACAGAGTTGGCAGTCAGCTGAGGTAAAGAACAAACACCTCATCACAGACCCCTGCAAGCGTCAACCCGGCTTTGACCTAGCATGTTATGATTGGGCCCTCATCAATCGCTATCGAACAGGCCATGGCCGGTGCGCTGCTATGTTCCATCGCTGGGGAGCCAGAGACGACCCAAACTGCCCCTGTGGCTACAGACAGACTATGACCCACATAGTCAATGACTGCCACCTCTCCAGATTCAACGGAGGTCTCGAAACTTTACATCAGGCTCAACCTGACGCTGTTAACTGGCTACGGAAGAAGGGCAAACTCTAGAAGAAGAAGAAGCAAGTAAAATTACTGACACATGCATAGATTATCTCAATTCTCTGCAGTGGCACTGCTTTAACACTTGAGGTTTACATTTGTACTTGTGGAACTAGGTCAAGACGTACTAGCCCAGTAGGGTTTTAGAAGCATACCAACAGTCTTGTTACAAAATCATGCCAGGCTGGCGTCATGGGTGGGTAACAGACGACCAGGGACTCATGGTTGAGCTGTAGGCAGTATCTCTTTATTCATGCAGGACGCAGCCTGGCAAAAACAAAATATGGCGCCCGAACAGGGACTGGACCTGCGCAACTCCCAGATAAGTGAAGACTTTGCCTACCTATGCACTATGGTCTTCTCTTCTACTTATGAAGGGGTTTGCCAAAGCCTCTACTGTTTCATCATGAGGCAGTTATTCTGTCTCTGGAACATTTCACACTTTGGTTCCCTATTTTGTTTTTGCCGGGCTGGCTTCACTTGAGGTTTACATTTGTACTTGTGGAACTAGGGGTCAAGTCTTAAGATCTAACCAAAATTCACAAAACTTAGTTTTGGTTTTTTTTTTTTCTATATGGATAACTAATCATACTGACCCTTGAGTAATTTTAGAGGAAGGACTAAAATCTCCCTAGAATGGGTCTGGAGAGGTTGATCCTTGGGGAGTGCACATGACTTTCTATTAGTATGGCCAGGGTTTGAGTCCGAGTACCCCATGGGAGATACAAAGACACCAGTACAAGTTCTCATACTGCTGTGGATTTCCTGATCCCTGTCTCTTTTTCTAAGTAAAAAAAAAAAAAAAAAAAGTAGCCTTTCCCAAAGTGGAGATCCCACATCTCATTTGCTATATGCTTACATTTAGGTTCTTAATTATTAAACGATTTGTTCTGCTTTATATCTTAGTGATTTTCAGCCACCAAGTTGCAGATACTGTGATGACGTCAATCTGACTTCCCTGGACAGACAACCTCACCAATGTGTCCTGGAACCCTGCCTCTCTAGATCCCTACTCCACTAGGGAAAGACAGAAATGGGCTGGCAGTATGGATCAACCTTCCATGTCAGCAGAGAAGAAATTACAGAAGACAGATTTTCCACCTCCACCCCATAATGATCCCGGGTCCATGTTCCCAGAGGGATAAATAGGAAAGCTTCTAATGGAAGGGATTGGATGTGGAAGTCTAGCAGTGAGAACTGTGTAGAACTGCACTCCTTTTGTCCTGTGGTCTTGTCAATACTTAATAAACCAACTTTTAGAAAAAGAGGGGTCTTAGAGCAGTGAAGTCATGCATTGAGGCCTTAGCTTTATATTTAAAAAAAAAAAATTCCTGGGAATAACAGAGAAGCAAGGTAAGACTATGACAATGTTTAACTGTTAGAAATAAGAGAATGTGGTCACAGATTGCCATCTGGTACTGAAATTTGTTTCTAACCTAGTACCCCCCACACACACAGGTTTTTATATTAATAATAGGAACAAAGTAAATGACAGGAACCGAGTAAATATAAAGGTAATTAATGAGTGAAAATCAAGGAGCCAGGTGGGGGCACACCTGTTAGAGCACTCATATCTTAATGAACAAGGACGGGGGTTTAAGCTCCAGGTCCACACCTGCAAGGGGAAAACTTCACAAGTATAGAGTCAGGTCTCTCTGTCTCTTTATCTTCCCCCTCTCTCTTAATTTCTTTCTACTTGTATATATCCAATAAACAGTAAATAAAATAATTTGTAAAAGACTTAACAAAAACCATTCTTTCTTGCATGCAGGGGATTCTCAGGGGATTCAGCTTGTTTCCCACAGGCTAAGCATAAATGGAAAAGCGAAGAGAAAAATATTTTCACAGTGACTGAGAGACAACAGTGAATCCAGGATGCCCACCATCACTGGCATTTTCCAAGATTCTCTGTTTTAGTGAGTTTTAAGCATTGGAGGCATGTGGTTCACACACAAGGCAGAAGGCAGGGCCGCCAAGGAGAACATCACCCTCTGAAAACACAGGCTGAATAGAAGCTTAGTGACCAAGAGGCACTGAGCCCTCTCAGTGTCAGCTTCTTGAACTATAAATGGCAGCAGTGAGATGCTATCAGAAGAGCTGCCTGGTGAGAGGAAAGGGGAAGGGATTTAAATGGGGGTGGTGATCAGGGCTTTGGAAGGGGGGAAATGGCCAGAAATGGACACATGGGTGGGGAACTATGCTGTAGAGAGATGGAATGTGCTGGAACCAGTTGGGGCTGTTGGTGGCACACTGTGAGCAGACTATATGTAAAAAAGCTAACTGATGTAGGAAAATTCCACCTTAGTAAATTATTTAAAAACATACAAAGTAGGAATCGGGCAGTGGTGCACATGGATGAGCACATGCTAAAATGCACAAGGACCCAGGTTCAAACTCCTGCTCCCCACCTACAGAGGGCAAGCTTCAGGAGTGGTGAAACAGGTCTGTTTCAGGTCTCTCTCCCTCTCTTTCTCTCTCCCCCTCTTTATATGCTTTTCCCTCTCCAAATTTCTCTCTTTCATGTCTAATAAGAAAGGAACAAAAAAGGCAAAAATAAAAAAGAAAAATATTTTAAAATAATCAAGAGGAAAGAAAAAAGGATCTTATTACTGTTCACATATAACAGTGCAAGGCTACTCTAAGAAATAAAATTTTCTCTGATGGAGACCATAGAGTTGGCCACATGATAGATTCTAGAAGTCTCAACAACACAGTATTTAAGATTTTCAGACTGGTCGAGGAGGAATGGCTGTCCTGGAGAAATGAGTTTCATACTATTTAAAATATTCTGTTCCCATGTTCCATTCTTTCCATCACAACTCTTAGATATTGTGACAACATAAATAATGATTAGCATGGATCGAATAGCACTTCAAAAATATTCTAAAAGGTTTATTTGTACATGTGGTTTCTTGTCTAAACAGTTCCCAAAAGAAAAGGGATGGTTTATCTCAGTTTTCCTTCTCTGAAGATTAAAACAAAGGTAAGTATCAATCCAAACCTTCTGTAATTTGAACAGATTTGTTTTGGAAAGAGCTTGTACAATGTCCTGAGATTCATTTCCCTCCCTTAAAGCACAGAACAGCAATTTAGAATGTGGGGTTTAAACATTTTGAAAACAAATGGTGTGTGAACATAGGAAATGACTTCCCGCAGGCAATAGTCACATGGTTTATACTGGACCTAGATTTCTGAGTCTCCTTCTAAATCACTGAGTGGTAGTTGTCCCAGGATATTACTTTCTTAGACAAAAAAGCAATGAGACATTTTGTTTCCCTTGTCTTCCTGTATAAAGACAATTTCTTAAATAAGTGGGTCATGAACTCATAAGCACATACCATCTCCTAACATTACCTATAGGTTATTCAGAGAGTTTTTGTGAGGAAATTGACTTTAGCAGTTGAAAGTCCTAAACAGACCCAGGAATTTCATTGTACATTATTAACCAGCTTAATTTCCACGCAATACTTCTTTTCAAACAAGTAGATATCCAATTCAATTCATTTTCAAAAAGCTTTAATCTGATATCAAAAAATAGTTAATTTGGATATTTAAAAGCCTTAAAGCACATCTTTGCTTAAACACCACTCTTCTTTTAAAATTTTATTTATTTATTGAATAGAGACAGAAAAATATGGAGAGGGTGGGGGAGAAAGAGAGAAAGAGAGAGAGAAAAAGAGAGAGAAAGAGGGAGGGAGAGAGAGAGAGGGAGGGAGAGATTTGTAGCACTGCTTTCCAGAAATGAGTGCATGATAATGTGCACTCAACCAGGTGTACCACTGTCTGATCTCTTTTTCTCCTTATCCTTCCTCTCCCTCTTCTTTCCCCCTTCTCTTCGTCTACTTCTTTCTCCTCCTATTGTAATAGAATTGTATTCATTATTCACCACTTGACAGAAGTACGTCATTCTACTATGTCACAATTAACATTATATAACTATTTTTGTGCCAACTACTATTTAAATGAAGACTGACCATGTAGAAATGCATCTATGTTCCTCTGTACTTCAGTTGTCATTGATATGTGTATCAAGACATTACTTTAACCCAGTCAACATGTGGAAAGAGGGTGGTTGGGGGTTGACAGTGGAGCAGCCCTTTGAGCAGACCTATTGCCATAAGCAAGGTTCAAGCTCCCAGGCCCCCACCTGCAAAGGGAAGCTTCATGAACAGGGAAGCAGCAAGTACTTCAGTTGTGTCTATTTCTCTCTCCCTCTCTCCATTTTCACTCTCAATTTCTTTCTGTCCTGTCAAAACAAATAACATATAAAAAAATAAGTACTGGAGTGATGAGGTGGATCACTGAACCCCAGTGATAAAAACTTAATGCTAAAAATAAATATTAATTAATATTTAAGGGGTTGGTAGTGGCACACCCCGTAGAGTTTACATACTACAATGTTCAGGGACCCAGGTTCCAGTTCCTGGTCCCTACCTGCAAGGTGATGAGTGATGAATGTGTCTCTTTTTCTTCCTACCTTCCCCCACCCTCTCAATTTCTCAGTTTCTATCTAATAATTAAAATATAAAGATAATATTAAAAGAAAAAAGAAAAAGATGGTAGTGGAGCACTCCCTTAAAAGTGTCAAGTGTGCCTAAGACAACAGGAACCTCACATTTCCACTAGAGAGCCTATATTTCCCCCAGTCCTGGAACCTTGGGGTAGGGCCCATCTTTCTGCATGCTGCTCTCAATTCAAATCAAATAATATTGCATCCGTGGATCACAACCTAATCAACGCAACGAGTGCCACCCCAGCATGCTTCACTTCAGACTGTGACCAGAGACTTCAGGTGTGGAATGACAACCCTTCAGCTTCATCACTCAGGTGAGACCTTTCCTTTCATAGTATTCTCTAATTCCATTCCAGGTGTTCCACTCCCCAATAAAGTCCCCAAACCTAGATATAGACCAGGTCCCCTGAGATAGAGCATAGGTTCACACGTGTCCATAAACTAGGGGAAAAATATATACCTGAAAGCAGAAGTACACAAGAGCATGCAGGGAATACCTCCCAACACTTCATCTGCATTATTCCAGTCTTTAGGTCCATGATTGTTCAACAGTTTGTTTGGCTTTGTATGTTAACTCTCTTTTCAGCCACCAGGTTCCGGATGCCAGCAAGATGCTGACCAGACTTCCCTGGACAGACGACCCCACCAATGTGTACTGGAGCTCCGCTTCCTCAGAGCCCCACCCTACTAGGGAAAGAGAGAGGCAGACTAGGAGTATGGATTGACCAGTCAATGCCCATGTTCAGCGGGGAAGCAATTACAGAAGCCAGACCTTCCACCCTCTGCAACCCACAAGGACCCTGGATCCATACTCCCAGAGAGATAGAGAATGGGAAGGCTATTAGGGGAGGGGATAGGATATGGAGATCGGGTTATGGAAATTGTGCGGAATTGTACCCCTCTTATTCTATGGTTTTGTTAATGTCTCCTTTCTTAAATAAAAAAAAAGAAAAGAAAACAATTGGATCAGTTTAAAAAACTTTTAAAAAGTGTCAAGTGTGAAATTTTAAATGGAATGAAATTATCTTTGCAATGATAAAACCAAGGACAAATAGCTTGTTGCTTTTCAAAGCCCCTTTCAGCGGCTGATGCCAGGAAAGCATCTGGCTTAGTAAATCCACAATAAATCTTCTGGCTTTGGGGTCACACCAGTGAAGTGTGATGTAATGATTCCATTCCATCTATCTGGAATTCCACCCTTCAACACTTATAACTAGGGGAATACTGTTTATTATTTAAAGGTAGATGTTCAAAGAATTACTTTAATCAAAACCAAAATAGCAGCAAAGACAGTGGACAGCCATTTGTAAATGATGAACTGGATTATGCCCAATATGTTTCACAAATCTTGATTAAATGTAGGGCAGTTTTACCCAATGCACACATTAAGAAAAAAAAAAAAAAGGTTTGTGAGCCAAGTAACATCCTCCAAGTTCTACTGTCATCCTAACCTATCACTCTAACTCAGTTTGGTTCCTGACTCCTTTTCCATATCATGGTCTATAGAATGTGCTCTTTTGCTGTGTCTCTTAATCTACCTCATATACATATTTTACTCACCCTTTCAGAGACATATAAATTTAGAAAATTTTTTTCCTTACTAGCCTTCACACAAAATATAAATGATGTACAGAGTTAAATGTCTTGAAAGTAATTAGAATATTTTATATGTATATTTCAAATATTTTTTTCTGAGAGAAGAGTACGAGAAATATGTATATATATACATATATACACACATATATATATATATATATATATATATATATTTAGAGATAGAGAGAGACAGCCCTGCTATAGCTCTGGCATAAACATTTTTCTGGAGCTTTGTGCCTGAATGATTCTATCACTCCTAGTGTTTTTTTTTTTCTTTTTTAAAATAGAGGGTAAAAAACAGAGAGGGATGGTGTGACCAGAGACTTGAACATAAGATCTTGCACATGTTAAAATGAGCTTCATACTGTGTGCACCATTACTCCAGCAATGGGTGTGAACCTGGGGCCATGATCATGCAAGTTTGTGTTTTAACAGGCTGAGCTTTGTCCCTGACACCAACTCTCTAAGTATTTTTAAGAGTTTTTTTTAATTTTTATTTATAAAAAGGAAACACTGACAGAAACCATAGGATAAGAGGGGTACAACTCCACACAATTCCCACCACAAGAACTCCATATTCCATCCCCTCCCCTGATAGCTTTCCTATTCTTTAACCTTCTGGGAGTATGGATCCAGGGGGGTGCAGAAGGTGGAAGGTCTGGCTTCTGTAATTGCTTCCCAGCTGAACATGGGCATTGGCAGATCCATCCCAGCCTTGCACTACCATAAGCCAGAGCTGAGCAGTGTTCTGTTGGGATAAAATAAAATAAAATAAAATTTAAGCAAGATGTCATGGGGCATGGCAGTGGTACATCTGGTAGAGTGCACATGTTATGAAGTGCAAGGATGAGGCTGGGTGATGGTGCACCTGGTTGAGCGCACATTTAAAAAAATATTTATTTATTTTCCCTTTTGTTGACTTGTTGCTTTTCATTGTTA
Organism: Erinaceus europaeus; assembly: GCF_950295315.1. NCBI lineage: Eukaryota > Metazoa > Chordata > Mammalia > Eulipotyphla > Erinaceidae > Erinaceus > Erinaceus europaeus. The sequence goes on from NC_080171.1 coordinate 21,597,715, forward strand.
TAGATATTGTTGTTGTCATTGATGTTGTCGTTGTTGGATATGACAGAGAGAAATGGAGAGAGGAGGGGAAGACAGAGGGGGAAAGAAAGATAGACACCTGCAGACCTGCTTCACCACCTGTGAAGCCACCCCCAAGCAGGTGGGGAGCTGGGATCTCGAACCAGGATCTTTAATGCTTTAATGTGCTTAATCCACTGCTACTGCCAGACTCCGGAGCACACATGTTATAATGCTGAGGACTTGCATTCAAGCCCACGGCCCCTATCTGTAGAGGGAAAGCTTTGTGAATGTGAAGCAGGTATGCAGGTGTCTCTCTGTCTCTCTCCTCTCTGTCTCCTTTTCCCCTCTATATTTATGGCTGTCTCTATGCAATAAACAATTAAAGAAAATTAAAAAAAAATAAAAAATAAACAGAGATTATTAGTGTTCTTCTTTGGTTAGGATACAGCAATATTTCCCAGAAACTTTTGTTGATTTGCCACAAGAGTCTCATAGACTATGACTATGTCACAGATCAGTATCTGATTTGTGGTAGTTTCACATTGCTAGCATTTGTTACCTTAGTTTGAGGTAAATTTGTTCTGTGAACATGTGGTCATTCTGCCAGCTTTGTTCTCGTATTATACATAACTACATTTACACAAATTTCATTGACTGAAAAAAAAAAAACATTGCCTCTTATCCCATAGCAATCTTATCATTCAGTTTAAAAGCAAAAAGTGCTGGAGAAACTTTCATTTCAAAGACTTTGCTTCAAGCACAGATTTTTTTTTTTTGTTTCAAGCAAAATTCATTAGTAAGCTATACTATCATTTTCACACAGGGAATAATATTTTTCACATCTGTATTTAGCATGATCTCAACTGGCATTATTTTTCTGGAAAGAAAATTTTACTCATGTGAGAGATTTCTACTTCTCCACGAACATCTCCAACAATTTTCTTCCATAAAATTGTAATTGAGGTTATTAGACAAATGAATTGAACATTTCCAGGAGTTATGTGTGTTTCTTCTTAACTATCAATAAGATATTGAGTTTTCTTCCTCCTGTTCATTTACCTCTCCTATCACAAGGTAGATAAAAATGAGAATTTGGTTCTCATTTGATGGCAGACACAAGTGACAGAGCTTAAGAGATGGTGAAACAATGTTTTAAAACAAATCTGTTCTAAGAATTAGGTCTTGTCTGTAAACCTGGGGTGAATTCATAGTGACCTTTATGAGAAAACTGAAATGTGTTCATCTTGAGGACATCTAAGTTTTTGGAAGTCCTTTACAGTATTTTTTTTTTAAGTTTAACTCTGACAAATACAACTATGAGTGGCTAAGCAGAACTTATGAAAGACAATAGACTACTCAAAGGTTCATAGCAAAACTCAAAACTCATCAGAGTTTATTTAAAAACATTTTTTTTACCCGATCATTATCTAACTGTCTGGCTCATGGTGGTACCAGGAATAGTACTTAAGACTTTGGAAACTCACACTTACCTTGTTGCTTAACTTCTGGGCATTGAACTGGGTCAACTATATTTCCCCACATATTTGTCAATTCTAGTGAAATTTTGGATTTCTAGTCCAGGCTTCCACTAAGCTGTCTATATAGACATCAAAAACCCTGCTCTGCCAAGTCACAACTTCATAACAGCTTGGAAACGCATTCCCCTGAACACACTGGTTCTGTTTACCTTCCAGTTTAGCTCCAAGTTAGTATACATGTGTGCTATAAGTCCCTACCAGAACAGTGATCAAGAATCATTTCACTCTTTATGTAAACATTTACCCAAACACTCTTATTTTATTATGTACAATATCTAGTAGAGGTCAGGCAATTAATTTTGTCACAGTAAGATGATGAATATTTTAGTTTCAGCAGATGATATGAGTCTGTAACTGTTACTCATCTTCTCCTGTGGCAGAATAAAAGCAATCACATATTATCCAAAAAAAAAAAAGATGTGACTGTGCTCCAATCAAACTTTTTTTTTTATTTTTACAAAAACAGGGTTTGTTTTCTGGCCTTTGACTTAATCTCCTTATTAACTGGAATACTATGGAACACTATTTCACTTTACTTTTACCTGTGCTCCTACAGAACTGTTTAATCCTGAACATTTCACTTCTTTGTTTCTTAATTCCACCTTAGTCTATTTCATTCACCTGTGTTGCTCCATACACCTAGGAACATGCATGACTGGAGTCATTTCACATTTTTATTTTGAATATCTGTTCGTTTCTGTCTTTGTCACTGGGAAAACCTCTTTCCAAATTCTCTTCTAAACCTCTCATCCGTCATCTTAGATAATGACAAACTGCTCCAAATTGAGCCGATTTACACTTCAGTAAGCAGTGACTGAGCTTCTCATTGTCTCTCCCCCTTGCCTATATGGTAGACTTTTGAATGTGTACCAGCTGGTGGTGTGAAGCAGTGCCAATGCATTCCTCAGCATCAGGGATAATATTCATATTAGATTGCAGAAGAACACTGCCTCATGAGGTGAGTCCTGTCCAATAACTCTAAATATGGAAACTTTGACATGAAACATATCTTATTCTGGTTTTAATTTTGAATTGTCTTGATGATTAATGAAGTTTGAGAATCTTTTCACTATTTAATTCATAGTTATATTCCTTCATCTATACTAATAACTTTAACAAAATTCTCAGTTTTTACTCTAGTGTACATTCCAGTCCTTTACTAGCTCTGTATAGAAGCATCTTATCAATTAGAGATTTATATTTGATATAATGGAAAACAGTTTGATTGGGATCATTAAAATAAGAAACATCAAGGAGTTGGGCAGTAGCGCAAAAGGTTAAGAGCACATGGTGCAAAACGCAAGGTCTGCATAAGGATCCCGATTCAAGCCCCAGGGTTCCCATCTGCAAGAGGTCGCTTCCCAAGCGGTGAAGCAGTTCTGCAGGTGTCTTTCTCGTCTCCTGTTTTCCCTTCCTCTCTCCATTTCTCTCTGTCCTATCCAACAACAAAAGCTATGACAACAATAACAACTACAACAAGCACAACAAGGGCAACAAAATGGGAAAAGTAGCCTCCAGGAGCAGTGGATTCATGGTATAGGCACTGAGCACCAGCAATGACCCTGGAGGCAAAATAAAATAAAATAAAATAAAATAAATAAAATAAGAAACATCTATCCATCAAAACACAGAGTTATTTAAATGCATTGTTTAAGGAGTTATTCCATGTCCTGAGACCAAGAAGACCTTATCTTTTTTTTTTTACTTGTTCTTTTTTTTTCATTTTTTTCTTTATTTATTTAAGAAAGGATTAATTAACAAAACCATAGGGTAGGAGGGGTACAACTCCACACAATTTCCACCACCCAATCTCCATATCCCACCCCCTCCCCTGATAGCTTTCCCATTCTCTATCCCTCTGGGAGCATGGACCCAGGGTCATTGTGCGTTGTAGAAGGTGGAAGGTCTGGCTTCTGTAATTGCTTCCCTGCTGAACATAGGCCTTGACTGGTTGGTTCATACTCCCAGTCTGCCTCTCTCTTTCCCTAGTAGGGTGGGTCTCTGGGGAAGCTGAGCTCCAGGACACATTGGTGGGGTCTTCAGTCCAGGGAAGCCTGGCCAGCATCCTGATGACATCTGGAACCTGGTGACTGAAAAGAGTTAACATACAAAGCCAAACAAATTGTTGAGCAATCATGGACCCAAAGCTTGGAATAGTGGAGAGGAAGTGTTAGGGGGATACTCACTGCAAACTCTAGTGTACTTCTGCTTTCAGGTATATATTTTGCAGTAGTTTGTGTATACGTGTGAACATATGCTCTCTCTCACAGAAACTGGTCTATATCTAGGTTTTGGAAGTTTGTTAGAAAGTGAACCACCTGAGATGGAATTAGAGTATACTATGAAAGGAAAGGTCTCACCCGAGTAATGAAGCTGAAGTGTTGTCATTCCACACTTGAAGTCTCTGGACACAGTCCGAAGTGAAGCATGTTGAGATGGCAATCGTTGCGTTGATTAGGTTGTGATCGACAGATGCAATATTATTTGATATGGATTGGGAGAGACATACAGGAAAGTGGGCCCTATCCAAGGGTTCCAGGACTGGGGGAAGTAGAGGCTCTATAGTGGAGAAGACTTTATCTTAGGATATTTTTTAAATACTTTTAAAAATTTTATTTCTTCTTTCTTTCTTTCTTTCTTTCTTTCTTTCTTTCTTTCTTTCTTTCTTTCTTTCTGGCTAGAGACAGACCGACAGCACTGCTTCACTGCTCATGAAGCTTTTCCCCTATAGATGAGAAGTGAGGGTTTGCTTCAGGTCTTTATGTGTGGTGACATGTGTGCTCTACAAAGTATGTCAATAACTAGCTCCAGCCTACCTTTTAAAATTTAACAGTTTATCTTTCACACTGAGGATTTTGTTGTTTTTGTTGTTGTTCCACTTGAAATGGACTTTGCTTTTGTGATATCCTCACACTATTTATTAAGTAGTTTCTGCTCTTTCAGTTCTAAATTAAATTTTGATGTATGTCTATGACTTTCTGAGTCTTTAGTCTTTGCACTAGTATATACATTCTGTCACATAGTATATAGATGTTTTTCTATACCTCTTTATTTCAAAAGTAATCTCATTTTCCATGTTTCTTTATTTTAATAGCTACATTTGTGCCTTGTCCTTTTAGCTGTACTTTTGTGAATCCATTTCCCATTTTTTGTCAGTAAAATTCTCAATATATTTGATATTATAGGGAACTCCACAATGTATATTTTATGCACATATACTAAATGTCTTCAGAATATAATCCAAGAAATAGAATTATTGAGAATGACTTGTATTTGTGTTTTAACTAGCATAACTTACATCTTATCTTACTTAATTTAACAATTATTTCATCTTAATGTTTCAATTTCCTATCTACAAGTTAGTAAAAATGAAATGATTCTTTCACATGTCACCATACACATGGACCCAGGTTCAAATCTCTGATTCCCACCTGCAGAGGGAAGCATCAGGAGCTATGAAGCAGCACTATATGTATCCTTCATCATCTGTCTTTATTTTCTCCCTCCCCTTTCAATTAATATACATATAATCTTAATAAATAATAAAATAAACAGTGTATATACCTCAGTTTTTGAAAAAAAACATTTTAGCTATTTTAATGAGAGAGAATGGGAGAGAGAGAAAATGGGAGAGAGAATAAGAGACCAGAGCACTATTCAGCTCTGGCTGATGGTGATACAAGAGATTAAACTGGGACCTTAGAGCCTCAGATATGAAAATCCTTTTCAGAACCAGAAACATTATGCTGTTTCCCCAGCCCTTGACTTCATCTTAATAACGAGTCTCTTTGAGTCAGTTTATTGTACAAGGTTCTTCAACAGTTGACCTCCTTTTAGTATCCTTATATTGAATTTTTGGTGTTCTACATGCATATTTGAATAGGCTCTTTATAAGTTTAAAACTTATACTATGTGTTGTATGACTTTTTATAGAAAGAAGAAGCATCACCATTTTTTAATTTGGCATTTTCCCCCTAATTCCATTATATTTGATAAATCACACAAAATTAATTTTAAATGATTGACCAGAAGCAAAGGAGTCTCTTTCCAGTTCCATTTTGGCACAGACGTTGGTGGCATCTTCTCTCTGAAACCACTATCACTTATGCCTCTGGGAACTGGAGATTGAATTACAGCCTTGCTTGGAGTTAGCCGCAAAGACTGGCTTCAAAGATGAGGGTTTAAATTTCTAGCCCATTCAAAGCAGTGGCAGTCTAGAAGCAGAGCTCGATGAGTCACCCTCATCTTTTGTGGGCCTTTGGCTTAGCTTGGCATATCACATCTGACAGTTTTCTGCTGTTGTGTGAAGAAACATCAAGTGCTATGTGAGCTAATTACACCAATCCTGAAACCTGACTCCTGGAGTACTAGAGAGGAGATGCAGGCATAGTCAGTCTGTTCATGGGTACCAGCATGCTAGAAGCCATAGAGTCCCAAGTTGATCAATAGCAAATCACCCATCTTTAATCACTTTAGTTAAGAATGTGCTGTTTTTCTTTTTTTTTTTTTAATTATTATTTTTTATTTATTTAAGAAAGGAGACATTAACAAAACTGTAGGATAAGAGGGGTACAGCTCCACATGATTCCCACCATCCGATCTCCATATCCCACCCCCTCCCCTGATAGCTTTCCCATTCTCTATCCCTCTGGGAATATTGAACCAGAGTCGTTGTGGGTTGCAGAAGGTGGAAGGTCTGGCTTCTGTAATTGCTTCCCCACTGAACATGGGCGTTGACTGGTCGATCCATACTCCCAGCCTGTCTCTCTCTTTCCCTAGCAGGGTGGGGCTCTGGGGAAGCAGGGCTCCAGGACACATTGATGGGGTCGTCAGTCCAGGAAGTCTTATTTTTAACTCAACTTTCAAGATAGCCTGACTAACTAAGAATGAGATAGAGTAAGTGGAACAAAGGTTTTTTTAAAAAGCATGATGATGAATACATAGAATTTAACTTTTACAGAAATATAAAAAATGTATACATCAAGAGGAAAACTCAGGTTGTAGTTGGTTTTGAATAATAATGATCTGTCAGTGTTGTTTCATCAATTGCAACAAATGTTCCATTTGGATAGGGCATACTGATAAGAATGTGCTGTTTTTCTTGAGGATAAGAGTATATTTTATCCCATGTTCAGTGAGGAAGCAGCAATTGCAGAAGCCAGACATCCCACCTTCTGTACCCCATAATGATCCTGTATCCATACTCCCAGAGCGACAAAGAATAGGAAAACTTTCAAGGGAGGGAATTGGATTTGTATATGGATATGGAGTTCTGGTGGAATTGGATATGGAGTTCTGTCCATTACTAATTTTCATTCCAGGCTAAAAGACATTATTGTTATATAACCCTCGTTGCTTTGTTATCATTTTCTTAGTTTTTGATTGTATTATTTTAGTGTTTTAGTTATTCATTTATTTTATCTAGACACAGAGATGAATTAGATGGAAGAAGGAAAGAGAAAGAGAGAGACCTCCAACACTGCTTCACCTCTTCTGAAGCTAACTCCCTGTAGGTGTGGATGGACCAGAGGTTTGAACCTGTTCCTTGTGTACTTTAATTTACCTTGAGATTTTTTAACATTCTTTACTCTTTTAAGTTACTGTATTTATAGTGTTCTATTATCTACCATGAACCCTTAAGCCACTTTCCTCTGATCTCAGTATTATCTTTCATTCCCAATGGGTTGGGCAATGTGCATTACTAGGCACAAGGACCTGAGTTTGAGTCCCCTCCTGCAGGTGGGAAGCAGGTCTGAAGATGTCTATTTTTCTCCCTACTTTTCTATCTTCCCTCTCTGCTCTCAATTCCTCTCTTTCCTATCAAATAAAATAGAAAGAAAAAGAAACAAAAAAAGAAGAAATAAAATGTTCACCAGGAGCAGAGGATTCTTATTGACAGCACCTGCGATAACCCGGGTAGCAATAATAAAATAATCCTAATGGTGTTTGCTTATTTGTTTGTTTATGTTTTATGGGTGGCTCCATTGCACTTGGACTGAGTATTTCATTACTTTTAGTTAATATATAGATTGACAGATATAAAGGAAGAAAGAAAAAGAGAACAGGAGAGATCTCTGTGCATCTATGAAGGTACCCACCCCAGTGCTTACAGCTCCCATGTGCTGCCAAGATTCCAGTCGAGGACTTTGCACATGGTTAGGTGTACACCCCTCCAGGTGGGCCATCTCCTAGTACCCTTAGCTTCAGTGCAACCCATTCAAGTCAACCTAAAATCCCCCATTCCTCTGTTGATACAGCACTATGAATTGATCATATACTTGTTATTTTATGTTTTATGATTCTAATTATTTTTTCTGTTAGACTTTGAGCAGCTGAAGGATAGGGAGAATTTATTTATTAATAGTTTTATTTTCTGATCTATATCTTAATGAATTCCTGAACAAAACCAAGTGCATTAATTGCATATATGAAATGAGATCTCTGATTTTATTTTTAAGGTTATTGAAAGTATGATTTCTTTAACCAAGTGAATCAAAAATAGTGTTAAGGCAACTTCTCTAATAATATGGCTCAACAGGCTGGTAGATGTATGTTTTCACAGTAACTTATTTGCAATGTTGAGGACAATCTGTGGCTTGGAAGTATTTCTAAAATATATAGTGAAAAATTATGTAACAATTCATGAGATTAGTGACCTGAGTAAAGCAATACATTAAGAGCATTTCCTTCTGAGATTTGGATTTCCTGTTTTCTGTCCAGTCATCTATATTTCTAGCTATTTATAGATGAGCAATTACATACAGACTCAATTATTTTAGATAAAGTGGGGTACTACATGTTCATGAAATAATAATCCTTGAAATTAAGGTCTAATCTCTTTCATGATGTTTTCTTCTCATGACTGTCCCCAAAATTACTCTTGCAGAAGAAAAATATTTTAGCAGGACTTGAGCTATAGTGATCAAGCACATCCAGAAACGTTTTATCTGTGACTTCTTAGGTCAAAGTCTCCACTGATGCTGTCAAGTCCTTACCAAAGAGGTTATCTCCCCTAAGAAGTCGTGGGGTTTTGAGAGGCACTGATTATAAGCAAAGGGTTTAGGCTCTGAGGTTTATAAATCGAGCTTGGATTAGAGTTTTAGTAAAGCAGCAACACCTACCACAAAAATGCTTTTGTGGGCACCAGCACAGCAACCAAATATAAACAAAACTTTAGGTGTATACATAAGGTGTATGTACTATTGCAAAAGTCCATGCATAAGAACGTTTTAAAAACACAATGAAGTATAAGTCTGAGAATGCCCTGGGATAAGATGAAGGTGTGGATTTATCTTTTTATGGGTTATATAACAGCATGTGTAGAAATCTGTTTCTCTTGATTGCCAGTGTCACATAATGCTGACTCACAGGGAAGAGACACAAAGGTCAAACTTCAGCATGTCCATTTAAGCCAGGGAAACCTGTATTTTTGTCATCTTAAAAGCATCAGTGGAAGTTTTATGAAAATGGAGCTTTTATTTGTTAGTATTCTTTCAAGACGGTAGGGGCATTTGGTGTTTTTAAGAGTCATTTCGTGGTGGCATCAGAGATGTCATAATTCAGGTATGTTCTCTACTTACAAAAATCTTTCTCTTTAGTGTGTATATTCTAATTGAGTGGATATATCCTTCCAAAAGGTTTTTAATATATAAGGTCTTAAGACTTAGAAATAATTTCCCTTCATTGTTTTATTATAAAAGTTAAAAGAGTAATACATAAATATTTATTAAACATCACAAGCTATCTATAAGGACAGAGAATACCAAGTAGTTTGGCCAAATAAGGATTTAAATAAAGTTCGCTGTTGAGCATAGTGCACCTATTATGGTAACCGTCAGTATTATTAACAAGTGTTCAGGACTACTTTATGCCTTAATACTTTGAATTATCTATAGCAAATTGTAAGTTTTTTTTATTATTAAATGGAACAAATAATCAGTTTTTTAGTGGGAATGAGAAAATCTTCAGGTATTCACAAATAGAATAAGTTCTCTTTATCTTAAGGATCTACTTTGAGTGGTAATTACTTCTTTCTTTTGCTTTTTCATTTCACTAGCAAGGTAATTTCACCATTTTCTTTGGTTTCATATCCTGAATTAATCTGAAACACAGATTTTGATCTACATTTTTGGCTATTTGACAACTAGACTTCTTAATATAGTCTCAAGTGTGAGTTCTTTGATCTCCCACCGAATCCTCCTACTCACAGAGGGAGTCATTGTGTATGCTGGAGATTGGGGGAAAGTGGGCTTTGAATAACCGTACTTCTGTTCTATGTTACTGCCTAGATTGTTATCTTATGTCTCTTAGTATTTTGTAAACCTGTTTAAGCTGTTGCCAGCACTACTTGCTGACAGATGAAATATATTTAGAGAGATGTGTTCATGAATAATGAAAAGTGTCTTTCATTCATCTTTTAGTTCATCATGATAATCTGTTTTCTTTATAATATAACAGGCATACATTAAAATATTATGTAAAATTATGCAAATGAAGCTTACAAATAAAAATCAAATTTGTTTTTGTTGTTTGTTTTGTTTTTAAACTTAGGCAAAATCTTCATGTTCTACTGATATTATGTTGCTTCAAACTTGTTCTCTTGAGTTTCTCTTTTGTGATTTTTTTTTTCTCTGACATTATAGGTTCCTCTTATTTTAGAAAAACTAGCTTACATTTTCAGTAAGTAGGAAGAACAAAAATCAAGTAAATAGAGAAAACATAAGGTGTGCTACCTTTCAGAGAAAATCTGTGTGAATTTCTTACAGGGTCAGCAATCAACCTCATTTCTAGAAATCTCTGACACTGAATACAGTCACACCACACTGATTGTAATTATTTTTATGCCTTGCATAAGTGTGTGAATGACTGAAATACTTACATGACTTGGAGAACAAACTGAATGTGGCTAACATGTAACCAGGGGGCTTTATATTCTAATATTTCTAAACTCTAGTTCCAGAAATGTGAATTCGTTTCATAACCTCTTTTTGCTTACTTGTTTCCTAGATCTAATCTTTGTTCATGTGAACAAAACTCTGATCTTCCAATTGCCTCCTGGCTATCTAAGTTAAAACTATGATGGTGGCAGGGACTGAACCTAGGACCTCTGGTGCTTCAGACATGAAATTTTTACATACAATTTCATGAATACATTTTTGTGTATTTTTATACACACATATATGCATATACACATGCATACATATATTCAGTACAGCAATACAATATGTTTTTAGATATAAAAGTATCATGAATTTGTGAACATTTAACTATTTACAGGCAGTGTAAGGTACAAAGTGGGCTAATAAAACATATGTCTCCTGTAAAGTTCAGTGGCTACAACAGGTGGTCAAAACATAAAGATATAATATCTGAAATTCTGTTATAGTTCAGTAAATTGGTGGTTTCAATTTGGGAATCCTAACATAAGTTGAGGTACAGTATCAAGTGAAGAGAACCCCAATTTGAGCTCAGAGCCTAGATATCTAGTTCCAGCATTTTAAAAATCCCATCTGGACAGAAGTGCACAGACACTTGAATTCTGGAGAGATCTTTGGCACTAATTGGGAAACAATAGTCTGGACTAGGTGTGTCACACTTCCAGCACTTGTCATGCAGAATTCAAAGTACACTTTACATTCCCCAGCAGCTCTCTAAGCTACTTGTTTGCCGTGGGTGATAATAATTGGACTCCAATAACATATTTAAAGAAAGAACATTAAACATTAACAGAGTTATTTCTCCTAAAAAAATGTCTTAAAGATGTATTTATTTAGTGACTGAAAAAGGGGGAAAAAGAGAGACACTGAAGCAACATTCCATTTTATGATGTCCCAATGACTGAATTCAGGGCTTCATGCACACAAAATATTCAATGTTTAGGTTTCTATTTTTCCTGCTTAGAAAAATAGGTATGAAAATGCTTAATGAAGAGCCAAGTATATGTTTTCTTTATTAAGAATAATAAGGATTGGCAAATAGACCCACAACTTCTTGCTGACTTGGTGATGATGTGGGTAAGTGCCAGCTTTTATTCTGTATACTATCTGGTTCAAACAACTTCTAGTCTTCCTGTAGCAATCTTGGCTTCAATGTCAAGATTCAGATTTTCACATGTTTAATAAGGTGGCAATAAATTTGTAGATAATGTTTTTTTTTTCAACGTAGGGTCATGATGATTCTAAATTTTGAGGCAGGTAGGGAGAACTGACTCCACAAATGGGAATGCATCATTTACATAACATGATGACAAGGAATAATCACTCAACAGTGTAACATTTTACTCTGTACATAGCTTTGGGAAAGGTCAAGTGCAAAGTGTTTTGCCAACACTTAATGATTGAGGTTAGGTCTGTCTGATGCTAAAGTTAATTTTAGATAAAAGTTAGTCTTTAATAGACTGCCCCCCAACCCTAATCTCCTATTTGCACCCTATCCTATACACTCTAGATCGAAAGCTTTGAGATAGGATATTATTGCTATGACCGACTTTTCTAAGAAAAAAAGATACACCTAAATTTAAGAAAAAGCAAAATATAAGTTCAGTGAAATTTGCTAAATATGGTTCTATTATTGTCCTATGCACATACTAGACTATCAAATACAGGGGCTTATTATAAATGATTATATAGTATTTCTTGAGCACCTACATGTTTCTGTGAAAGTATATATAAAGTCAAACATGCTGGAATAAGTTATGCAGGGAAGTTGCAGCACAACATAGAAATAACACTTTGGTAAATGCTTTCAGTTTTCAAGACTGATTTGTTTTGAAAATGGGAATT